>NC_091161.1:5365177-5462677 GCF_040958095.1 Procambarus clarkii | reverse complement strand
TCCTCGTAGCTTGTTTAACATGTAGAAACATGAATGTTTACAGGGTGAGGTTTACGAAATTATATAATATATATATATATATATATATATATATATATATATATATATATATATATATATATATATATATATATGTATATATATATATATATATATATATATATATATATATATATATATATATATATATATATATATATATATATATATATATATATATATATAAAGTTTGTGTGTGTAATTTATATAAATAAATAATTAAATATTAATTTTGTTAATATCTTTTCAGGGAAAACTTGCAAGTACAATTTGTATACAAGAGGGGCAACAAGAGCCAGAGGATGTCAACTAAGAAAATATATAAGTCTTTATCCTCACACTCTTGATATATGGTCTTCTCTGGTCTCTTTATTTTCTCTCCTCACAAATGTCCCTTTTTTTTATTTCTTTTACGTTTCTCTCCTGTTTTTCTTGTCTTTTAATCTCTCCTTTCCTCCTCTCTTCCTTTACTTTTTATATTTGTGGTATTCATTTATGTCATTTTTATCTTGTATATTTTTCTTGTATCTTTTTCTTATCTTGTGTTTCTCTTCCCCTTCTCTTCAATGATTTCTCATTTCTCTCCTCTCTCTGTTGTTTCTGTTCTGTCTTCTCTCTCCTTGCCTTAATTTTGTTCTGTCTCCTCTTTTGTTGTGTGTGTGTCTTTCTGTCTCTGTCTGTCTGTCTCTCTCTTTCTCTCTCTCTCTCTTTCTCTCTCTCTTTCTTTCTCTCTTTCTCTCGCTCTCTCTCTCGCTCTCTCTCTGGCTCTCTTGCTCTCTCTCTCTCTCTCTGGCTCTCTCTCTCTCTCTCTCGCTCTCTCTCTCTGGCTCTCTTGCTCTCTCTCTCTCTCTGGCTCTCTCTCTCACTCTCTCTCTCTGGCTCTCTTGCTCTCTCTCTCTCTCTCTCTGGCTCTTCTCTCTCTCTCTCTCTGGCTCTCTCTCTCTCTGGCTCTGGCTCTCTCTCTCTCTCTGGCTCTCTCTCTCTCTCTGGCTCTGGCTCTCTCTCTGGCTCTGGCTCTCTCTCTCTGGCTCTGGCTCTCTCTTTCTCTCTGGCTCTCTCTCTCTCTGGCTCTGGTGCTCTCTCTGGCTCTCTCTCTCTCTTTCTCTCTTTCTCTGGCTCTCTCGCTCTCTCTGGCTCTCGCTCTCTCTGGCTCTCTCTCTCTCTTTCTCTGGCTCTCTCGCTCTCTCTGGCTCTCTCTCTCTCTGGCTCTCTCTCTCTCTGGCTCTCTCTCTGGCTCTCTCTCTCTCTGGCTCTCTCTCTCTGGCTCTCTCTCTGGCTCTCTCTCTCTGGCTCTCTCTCTCTGGCTCTGACTCTCTCTCTAGCTCTGACTCTCTCTCTGGCTCTGGCTCACGCTCTCTCTCTGGCTCTCGCTCTCTCTGGCTCTCATATTTCATTTGATTTAAAAATGTCTGAGATTTTTACTTAATCTAAGTTATATTGCATGGTGCTAATATGAATATTATACATGACTGTTTTTTCTTTTCTTTCTCTCTCTCTTTCTCCCTTTCTTTCTTTCTTTTTCTTTCCTTCTCTCTCTCTTTTTCTTTCTCTTTCTACATGAATATTATACTTGACTGTGTTTACATTCACTTGTAGATTTTTATTTTTAGTTAATTAGTCCTAAACTTTTGATTAATAGATTTTTATTATTAGTCATAGAAAAACTATAGTGTTATATGTATACTCGGAAAATTTTACTTGTTTTAGTTTTAAGTAACAATAACTGCTTGTAACGTCAGACTGATCTCAGCATGACATGAATCACAGGCTGCTTGATCACAAAATCTATTGTGTTCACATATTGCATATATAGATTTTTATAGATTTTTAAATTTTTACTTTTATATTCTGTTATAGATATAGTCTATATATTTCGAGCTATTACATATATTTTGTTGTATTACTCATTCTTAATTAAATAAATATAATATTTTAATTCTCTTTTTGTACCCTATTTATTTGTAATTTACACATACATATATAGGATGTCCATTTCTTTCTCAGATATGTCTTCTTTCTTTCTCTCCCTTTCTATTTCAGATATGAATTAAAAAATTATTATACCCTAATTTACCCTAAACGTTTTAATGTAGGTAATTAAAAGATTATAAAAAAGTTTTTAGAAATGTTAATTATTTACGTTCTAAGGTTGTATATAAAAGTTCTCAAAAAACCTTTTCTAAACGTAATTATAAACGTGCTGAAAACAATGAAATGTCGTTTTTAGGATGTTTTAAAAACATGAAAATGTTTGCTGGGTATATAGTAAGCCCTACTTGTAGTCACACCCCCTTCTCCTTATCCATTAGGTCTTTTACGGCCTCTTGGCCGGGTACATTACGTGTTATGTGGTCTCTCAGTTTACTTAATTTATATTTGTGTATATTATATATTATAATATGACAAATATATTGTATATATTATATATTGTGCATTGGCAGGGTAGCAGACCAATTCTTAAAGCCAAATCTATAACATGCTTGTGTCCTAAGCGGATGTAGAATGTGAGCGGGGAACATTACTCTTGGTCTCTATCCCATCTCTGCCTCCAGACGGGTGATTGGGCTGGATAGAAGCCAAGGAGTCTGCCTTAAGTGGCCGCTGAGTGTAGTCTTGTGTTGTCAATGAGCGTCTGCGAGCCGCAGCTAGTACGCCGTGAACTTCGGCAACATCTTTAGAACAGGAGCAAAGTGAAATCGACGGCAGGGAGCTGCCATTCAGTAACTGTAATAAGGATAATAATAAGAATACAATGTCGTAAATAATCGTACAATGAAGAATGCTGCGAGGGGCAGCATGGCCAACAGCATGCTGGCTGCGCTGGCCAACCACAAGCTGGCCGACGTCATGCTAACTGACTGGCTTGAGCTTGCCGAAAGGAAGGCCGAATGGCCAGTTTTTGCATGACACCGTGCGCGAGGCCATGCTAAACTTCTCGGTAGCATCCAAATGTAACTTAATGTACTGTCGATACGATGAAGAATGGGTGGTCAAATATAATGCACAATATTCAGAATATATAATGAGGGAAACGAGTGTAATAGGACGAAATAACCGGAGGGAAAAAAAAAATATATATATTTTGGGGGGGGGGGGGCCCCACCCGAATGCACTGCAACTAGCGTACCTTAGCTGAAAATAACTTAAAGGCACAGAGGCAAAGCAATAGATTAATACAAATCCTAATTGATAGTCCCTTAATAACAAATTGAACGTGAAACTTAAACAAAGAGTAAATTGCGGGAGAAAAATTTGCCGTAATAAATATAAATCAAATTGCGAGTCCAACAATAACAAATTTAACAGACACGCAGACGTAGGAGGAACCAAGGGGACGTTTCCCACAGGCGAGCCCGCACGGCTGGGGGGGGGGGGGCGGAAATGACAGAGGGCCGAAGAGAAGATAACGTCGCCGAGGCGCGCTGGACGGCACACAACCCGGTCTGAGAAAGGACATAGGCCCAAAAGCGAGAGGCGATAACGTAGAATGGGGTGGAAGAATGCGGAAGTAAGCGGGCGAGACCGAGTAAACAGGGAACCAGGGGGGGGGGGGGGGCAACCGATAAGCCGCGGCTCGCGCACCGCTAGCCATACCTAAACATACCTAGACAGGAAGGGGAGAAGCATAAAGGTAGCCCAGCAAAAGACTAGTAATTAGTAATTAGTAACTGCAAATAGCACATCCTGGCTGACTTTACTTAATAATTTACTTAGTAACTCTGCAAATAGCACATCCTGGCTGACTTTACTTAATAATTTACTTAGTAACTCTGCAAATAGCACATCCTGGCTGACTTTACTTAATAATTTACTTAGTAACTCTGCAAATAGCACATCCTGGCTGACTTTACTTAATAATTTACTTAGTAACTCTGCAAATAGCACATCCTGGCTGACTTTACTTAATAATTTACTTAGTAACTCTGCAAATAGCACATCCTGGCTGACTTTACTTAATAATTTACTTAGGAACTCTGCAAATAGCACATCCTGGCTGACTTTACTTAATAATTTACTTAGGAACTCTGCAAACAGCACATCCTGGCTGACTCTACTTAATAATTACATAGTAACTCTGCAAATAGCACATCCTGGCTGACTTACTTAATAATTTAATTAGTAACTCTGCAAATAGCACATCCTGGCTGACTTTACTTAATGACGTAAGGCAAGGAAAATGAACAAACATACTGAACACAGCAACGCAAAATTAAACATGCGACATGAGCAAAGCATCAACTGTCGGAGTAAATTAAGGTAGGCTGTTTGGGAAAAGGAATCCGTGGTAATCTGAAAGCAGGAGGCATGTTAGTGCTGAAATGTAGAACGTAATTAAGAGGAAGGGCAAGGCATGTCGCGAGATGTCTGCCAGTACAAAATAAGAAACCTTCCGTATAAAGTGTGTAAAATCTTAATTTACATTGTCTTAGGAAGGCAAAGAACGGGATATCATTAAATATACGACGTTCCCGACGACGCGTCGACGCCGCCATCTGCTGGAGTGTACCGTGCCCCAGGCAACGTGGGGGCCACCCCCCTGTCCAGGTCACCTGAATAGGGGCAAGGCATGGCACGTGATGTCTGCAGGTACAAAATAAGGGTATACAATCGGCGTGCATATATAACCATTTTTACATTAAGAGAACGGAGGTGAAGCATAACATAAATATAACCAAAAAGTAACGTGAATAAACTGCAAGAGCCGAGCGTAAATACTGTAACCACTGAGGAAACTAAACTGCAAAGCTAAGCATAAACTACTGTAACTACCGATGAAACTAGGCAAAAATGCAGGGCCAGGAGACGTGAAGCTAAAATAAGGGCCCGCGAATACTGCAAATAGCACATCCTGTCTGACTTTACTTAATAATTCTTAGGAACTCTGCAAATAGCACATCCTGGCTGACTTTACTTAATAATTTACTTAGTAACTCTGCAACTAGCACTGCCTGTCTGACTTTACTTAATAAATTACTTGGTAACTCTGCAAATAGCACATCCTGGCTGTCTTTAGTTAATGACGTAAGGCAGGGTAAAAGTGGGCAAGCATACTGAACACAGCAACGCAAAATTAAACATGCGACATGAGCAACGCATCAACTGTCGGAGTAAATTAAGGAGGCTGTTTGGGAAAGAGAGTCCGAGGTAACCTGAAACAGGAGGCATGTTAGCGCTGAGATGTAGAACATAATTATGAATAAGGCAAGGTATGGCACGTGGTATCTGCAAGTACAAAATAAGGGTATACAATCGGCGTGGATATATAGCCATTTTACATTAAGAGAACGGAGGAGATGCATAACATAAATATAACCAAATAAGCGACGTGAATAAACTGCAAGAACCAAGCGAAAGTACCAGTTATTTAGACTGGAATCAACCCTGCCCTCGCCTGCCCCGCAGCGGCGAGGGCAGGCGGAGTGAGGCAGAGCCCCATTGTGCGCCCGTATTTATACGGCCCCAAACTGCCCGCGCAACGCCGCGGGACGCGCTGCGCAATTGTTTCTTTCTCCCCCGCCAGAAACATCCCCGCTTGCGATGCAAGCAGTGACCATTTTCTGACCAGGGGGAGAAAGATACTGGCAGTATGGGGCGTTAAAGTTTATTGAAGATTAAATTCTGCAGAACATGTAAATATATAAAGTTCAAATAAAGTAAGTAATTATATAAAGTTTATATTAAACACGGTTTATATTATAGACTTATAACAAAGTTGATATTATATAAAACTTAATATTGAACATGTAAATATATAAAGTTTCAAATATAAATTAAGTAAATATATAACGTTTATATTAAAATATATAAAGTAAATATATAAAGTAAGAATTAACAGTAACAATTCCAAGTCCGAGGACTAGATTTAACTTAAAAGGTACACCCATAGTATCTTTCTCCCCCTGGTCAGAAAAATAGGTTTCAGAATGTTAGAGACATTAGGCAGATCATTAATGTATATAAAAAATAGTAGGGGTCCCAAGATGCTGCCCTGTGGTACTCCAACGGTTATTGGCAGAATGGGAGAGATTATATTATTGATGGCTACACATTGGTGTCTATCACTAAGATAGGATTGGATATAGTCCAGTGCATGGCCTCGGATTCCATAATGATGGAGTTTACATAAGAGGTAATCGTGATTAACAGTATCAAAGGCCTTTCTCAGGTCAATGAAGAGTCCAATTGGAAACTCATTTTTGTCAAGGGCCGAGTAAATTATATCAAGGAGACTAATAATTGCATCGTTGGTACTCTTTTGAGAGCGGAAGCCAAACTGACAGGGGCTAAGAATGTCGAATTTTACGAGATAGGAGTAGAGCTGTTTGTAGATAATTTTTTCAAATATTTTTGATAGTATGGGTAGGTTCGATATTGGTCTGTAGTTGTTTATGTCTGACGGATTACCTCCTTTATGAACTGGCGTTACTCTTGCATTTTTAAGGATATCAGGGAAGGTATGACACTCAAGGGATTTGTTGAACAGCAGAGCTATAGGTGATGCAAGGGCATGGGAGGCGCTCTTGTATACAATGGATGGGATTTCACTGATGTTCCCAGCTTTGGTTTTTAGTGAGTGTATGATGGACACAACATCTGACGGGCTGACTGGTGAGAGGAGAAGAGAGTTTGGATAGCTGCCTGAGAGATATGTGTTGATATGTGTCTGAGTCTGTGGGATTTTACTTGCAAGGTTAGCACCAACCGATGAAAAGAAGCTATTAAATTCATTCGCCATTTCTAAGTCAGATGACAGTGTAAGGCCATCCTTAGAGAGTGTTATCTGGTTGTGGGAGTGTTGTTTAGTTCCCAGGATGTTAGAGATGGTATTCCATGTGCTTTTCATGTTGTCTTTTGCTTCTTTGAATCTAGTCTCATAATATGAAAGTTTTGTTTTTCTTATGATACTGGTAAGCACTGATGAGTACCTTTTAACTACTTCAATTGAAACTAGGCCACTCCTAAATTTCTTTTCGTATTCATGTTTTTTGTTGATTGATTTAATTATGCCACTTGTGAGCCACGGGTTATTTTTTCTTTTATCAGTTATTTGTTTGGTAAGGAGGGGACAGTGAGTGTTGTAGAAGCTTAGAGTTTTGGAGAGAAAGTGGTTAGTTGATGAGTTTATATCCTGTGAATTATTAAATTCAGATTCCCAGTTAATATTGTGAAGTGCATTAGAGAGATTGCCTAAAGCTGATTCACTATGTAGCCTGAATGAAAGTTTTTTGGTTTCTGGTGGTGATGGGTCAATGTTTGCTATGAGGAAGGTAGGATAGTGGTCAGTTGTTCTGTCATAAATTACCCCAGATGTAAGGGGAGCTGTTATATTAGTCCATAGGTGATCCAGGGTAGTGGCAGATGTTTGAGTGACTCGGGTGGGCTTGGTGATTGTGGGGATTAGCATACAGGAGTGCATGCTGTTACGGAAATAGTCAACTTGAGGGTTGTTTTCAAGACCCAGGTCAATATTGAAATCACCTCCCAGAATGATATGATTTTTGTTGAGATTGTTATTTATGATAAGATTCCTTACATTGTCAGAGAATAAAGCTATGTTGGTATTAGGAAATCTATAGATGGCACCGATTATCAGGGAGGATTTAAGGGATTTACTGGAGAACTTGGCTAAGGTATATTCACAATAGTCGTCTTTATCACTAATGACACTATTGCAAATGAAGGTATCTTTGTAATATATTGCTGTACCGCCACCTTTTTTATTAGGCCTGCAGTTATGAATGGCTTTATAGCCAGCTAAATTGTAGAGTTGGGTATAGTCATTACTTAGCCAAGTTTCTGTTAAAATGATGAAAGATAAGTTAGTACCTAGTGCTGTAAGTAGTGCATTTATATCATCAAAATGTTTACCAAGTGACCTAACATTTTGGTTGTAAACTGATATAAGCAGGTGCTGTTTAGGAGTTTGTTTTTTGCAAGATTTGCTGTGTAGTACCTGCAATAATGATGATCAATGTGCTGATTAGTGTGGATATGGGACAGAAGATTTCGATCAGGATCAATATCAGTAAGCATATAGATAAGAATGTCACGATACAATAAGATAAGCAATTACAGGAACAGATGAAAACTAAATCTGCTGTAAAATAGAAAGTAATTATAGCAAAACACCGCAATATAATAATATAACAATACAATAAGAGCTTACAAAGTATTGAGTCTGCTAAAATTAGAGAATAATTATGGCAAAACACAACAATAAATGCAAGTAAACAAAAGAATTGAAACAATTAGAGGTAGAATTAAGGTCACTAGATAGAAATGGAGGATACACAAGTTTGGTGGAGAGAACAAAAAATCAGTAGAGACGTCAAGATGAATATATAAAAAAAAAATTTGACAATGATAATTGTAAAGTAAAATAATCTTAAAGATAATAAATTTTATTTAGCTTAGTTTTAACCTATAATTAGTATGAACTTAATTAAAAGAACAAAAATGAGATCAATAATTGATTTTAATAAATGACATAGATCAATACAATTAAATTTAAAATTTAAATGGAATAGGGTAAGATTAGATTTAAGAGTAAAATTTTACAATGAAACTGAGGTAGATGCTTGCATAAGTGCATGGAGATTTGATGGATTATTTAGGAAATTATATGAATGAGAGAACATTAGGTAAATGGTAAGGCAGAGACAGCACCTTAGACAAAGTTAGATTAAGTTAGGTTAGGCTCAGGCACTGAAAGAGTTATTTTAAGTACTGGCGTTGGTCGGGTTCAGGTTTTCAGATATACCACAATCACTTAAGAAGGCCAGTAGTTGTTGGTCACACTTTATTTCATATCTTTTTCCTGCACTTTCTTTCTTCGCAAAAATCGTTCCATTCCTAGTGTAGCACTGCTTGATAAGACCAGGGTTTTGTTTGCGAATTTGACGCAGCCTGAAGAGGAGGGATCCACGCTGCTTTGTAAGACACTCATTTATATAGAGGTTGGTTTTTTGCTTAGCAGCTGATTGCATGAGGTCAAACTTCGCAGAGGGATTTGCAAGTTTGATGAGCATTCTCCTACTGTGACGGGGACTGTCACTATCTATCCTAATAGCTGATTTGATTTCAACACTGACTCTGATCTTTGAATTAATTAGGGTGTGGGCTATGTTACAACAATTCTCACCTTGTTGTTCATCAGGTAGATCAGGTGAGCTAATTATCAGGGAGTCATGAAGTTGTTGTTGCTCTTGGTCATCTTCGGAAGCCGCCTGGTGAATCTGAAGGAGATTGATCTGTTTTTCCAGCTTTTGAAGGAGGTCACTTTGAGCTGAGAGGGTTTCTTCGGCCTGAATCTTATGTATTTGATCCATTGCACCATTTGCAACAGTTTGTAAGTTGAGAATTTCTTGGTACAACTGACTATGGTAGTGGGACTAGGATGAACTATAATAGTTCAACTAGTCAATGGTAATATCCTACCCTGTTGTGGGTTGGCAATTAGTAAATATTATACTGTGATCACTAGTGCAATATATATTAAATAATTCTCTATTTTGGAGAAATAATATACACAATTATTGATAATAGCCTCTTAATTAGCTCTATAAAACTTCTAATATTATCAAGAAGTATTAAATATTATTAGTGACCTCGCGAAATAAACTCCACAAAATTCGTAGATAATACAATACAACAATACAATACAATTTTATTTAGGTAAGGTACATACATACAATAAATATTTACAAGGATTGTTTAACTTATAGGTATAGCTAGTACATACAATGCCTAAAGCCACTATTACGCAAAGCGTTTCGGGCATGATAAACTTAAATGACAAGCTTAATACTAATTGAGCATAATGAGTAGAATGAAAACAAGAAATGAAAACATAGATGAAAAAGCAGCACAAATACAATTATGTCGACAAACAGCGCTCTTTAAAGAAAAAAACAGACATTGGTTGACAATAGAAGGGTAAGGTAGGTTACAGGGAATTTATTAGGTATAGCTTCGCTTTTAACTTAAACTGGTTGAGAGAGGTACAGTCTTTAACATGGTTGGGAAGGTCATTCCACATTCTGGGCCCCTTGATTTGTAGAGCATTTCTAGTTTGATTAAGTCGTACTCTAGGAATATCAAAACTGTATTTATTTCTGGTGTGATGCTCATGGGTTCTGATACAACCTTCTATGAAGCTTTTGAGATCAGGATTGGCATTATAGTTCAGCGTTTTATATATGTATAATACACATGAGAGAATGTGCAGTGACTTAATGTCTAACATATTCAGAGATTTAAGTAGGGGTACCGAGTGATGTCTGGGGCCAGAATTGGATATTGTCCTAATAGCAGCTTTGTGTTGAGTAATTAGAGGACGTAAGTGATTTTGGGTAGTAGAGCCCCAAGCACAAATACCATAGTTGAGATATGGATAGATAAGAGAGTAATAGAGAGTCACCAGGGCAGGGCGTGGTACATAATATCTGATCTTAGAAAGAATGCCCACAGTTTTTGAAACTTTTTTTGATATGTTTAGAATGTGTCCCTGGAAATTAAGCTTGTGGTCAATGAGAACGCCAAGGAATTTGCCATCTAATTTGTTACAAATTTGGGTATTGTTTATTTTGAGATTTATTTGATTAGAGGATTTATTGCCAAACAGAATATAAAAGGTTTTGTCAATGTTAAGGGTGAGTTTGTTGGCAGTTAGTCACAGATGGACTTTATTTAGCTCAGTATTTACTGTGGCATTTAGAGCAAGGGGATCAGGACTGGAGTAAATGAAGGTTGTGTCGTCAGCAAATAGAATTGGTTTGAGGTGTTGGGAGGCATTTGGAAGGTCATTAATGTAGATGAGAAAGAGGAGAGGGCCAAGTATGCTGCCCTGGGGAACACCAATGTTGATGGGTAGGGTGGGAGAAATTGTATTATTCACAGAAACATATTGGAGCCTGTCAGTAAGGTAGGATTTGAGGTATTGTAGGGAGTGTCCTCTGACTCCATAATGATGTAATTTAAGAAGAAGGTTTTGGTGGTTGACAGTGTCAAAAGCTTTACGCAGGTCCACAAACAACCCAACAGAGAACTCATTTTTATCAAGAGCTGTATGAATCGAGTTAAGCATACTAATAAGTGCATCGTTAGTGCTTTTTTTGGGTCTGAAGCCATATTGGCAAGGGCTAAGTATATTGAGTTTGGCTAGATATGAGTAAAGCTGCTTATAGATTAGTTTTTCAAAAATTTTTGACAAGTTTGGCAGGATACATATAGGTCTGTAGTTGTTAACATCTCTGAGATTACCACATTTGTGGACAGGCGTTACTCTCGCTTTTTTTAGAATATCTGGGAAGGTTTGGAGTTCAAGTGACTTGTTGAAGAGCAAAGCAATAGCAGGGGCTAAAGATCTGGAGGCTTTTTTGTAAATTAAAGTTGGTATCTCCTCAAGGGCACCAGACTTGGTTTTAAGGGAAAGGATTATCTCATTGACGTCAGTGGAATTAATAGGCTTTAGGTACAGAGACTGTGGATAGTTACCTGAAAGATAGTCATTAATGTCTGTACTGGAAGATGGAATATCATTTGCAAGGGATGAACCAATGGAAGAGAAGAACCTATTGAACTCAGTAGCAGAATCAGAGGCTGAAAGCTGACCATCGTTATTAGACAGGAGAGTCAGTTTGTTATTTAAAGACTTCTTTGATCCCAATATTTGAGAAATTGTTCTCCAAGTTTGTTTAATGTTGCTCTTTATTTGGGTAAATTTATCTTCGTAGTATTTAGTTTTGGCTCGTCTAATTATCTTAGACAGCAATAATGAGTAATTCTTTGAGAATTCTTTGGAGACAATTCCTAACCTATACTTCTTCTCAAGGTCATGTTTTTTATTAATAGATTTAAGTATTCCCTTTGTAAGCCAGGGATTGTTAAGCCTTTTGGTTGTGACTTGTTTTGTAAGCATAGGACAGTGGGTATTATAAAGGCTAAGAGTTTTTTGAAGAAAAGATTGTACTGCAAGGTTGATGTCCACTATGTTACCTAACTCGGACTCCCAGTTGACATTATCAGCAGCAGTTATAAAATTGTCTATAGCAGTTTCATTGTGTAGTCTAAAACGTATCACTCTTGACTCAAGAGGTGGTTTGCTAATGCTAATCTCTTGCGAAATTTAACACCACGAAATCCATGAACAATCTCGCGACACAGCCACTAATTTGGCTGGCTTCAATATTAGCGCTGTCATTTCACAGAATAACACGCCGCCAAATCTGTGGGTGTGCATGAAACCGCTGACGAGGCTGATCTGAACTGAGCGGGGCTTGTGAACTCGCTTGAGGCAACGCCGCCGTCTTTGACTGCTAGCCTTTGTTTAAATCACACTGCACTAGTATATTTAATGAATCCACTGGTTAACTGGTTCATCCGGTACTAAGATGACCAAATGTGGGTTCAAAGGACCGAATAATCCGGTTCTGAAGGTCCAAATAATGTGGGAACCGACCTGTGAGATTTATATTTATTTAATTTATATGAATTTATATTTACGTTAATTTGTATACTTCGATAGCAATTTGTATAATGATAAGTGGACTGTATTTTTGCAATAATCTCATAATCTCACAAATCGATCCTCTACACATTAGGGGGGGTTTATATTAATTGAATTTATATATATGCAGCCAATCAAACTACAGTATTAGACTACATACATTGAAGAGGTTCCTTATCTTATTGTACAGCAGGCCTTAGTCCACCAGGTATAACCAGGATGTAGACACCACATTTTCCCTCGTGTGAGGTAGCGTCCATCACCCAGTAACTGGTACACAAAGCATGCTTCCTCGTCTTGACCTGTCAAAAGGGCGCTAGCTGTAAAGCCAGAATCCTAATATATGACAGCTATATCAGAGAAAACACTGTACATGGAACCATACAGACCTAGGCTTAATTACCTTTAGTATGAGGCGATCTCATGCTCTAAATGGCTCACCCTATATCCACTGACATTAATGGCCATAAATGAAAGATAAATGGGTTTCGGCAGAACACTTAACTTGAATTTGTTGACAGCGTGTTGATGATGGTACACCTTTGGTTTCCATAACACTTCGTCCAAGTAAAATTAACAGGAGCCGAATTGCTCCCATGCCTCTGGTCTCATACAATAACAATGTCTAACACTCCATACTACTGACCGACATTGTCCAGATATGATAGGAGCCGAATTTGCTCCACGCGTCTCGGAGGTGACAACAACAATGCCTGACCACTCCCTCACCACTGACGCCTGGCTTACTTTGTCCAGATGACAGTAAGTGATAGAAGGGTCACATTTACTCTATTTTAATTCTGATAATTAAGTTAATTTATATGAGATGTTTTTATGAAGGTAAAGTCCAAAGACTAATGTATTTAAGAATAATTCCCACCATAATAGGTGGTGATTTTATAATAGTATGTGGTAATGATATTCCGTTTTCTATATACGGTAATTCCACTGCAAGTTACGTTTTCTATGGGTTAACTTGTGTATACAATACAGCAGCAATTATTATCTGTCTGTATGATATTATTATTAAATGGTGTCGGATTTTCCGACAAGGGGAAATCCTGCAAGAGTCAAATAGAGAGAAGGATCTGGGGGTTGATATAACACCGAACCTGTCCCCAGAGGCCCACGTCAAAAGAATATCATCAGCGGCATATGCAAGACTGGCCAACATAAGAACTGCCTTCAGAAATTTGTGTAATTTGCTCTCGTTCGGCTTCTCCTGTTGAGACGCTAGAATCCATTGCCCGGTACGTAGTTGCTGGGACACCTGTCTCTTTAAGTCAGAAGCATAAGCCTGGCTCCTCTCCTTCCTCCTCCCCGGTGGGTAAGAAGGTTTCGCTTTCTACCTCGGCCCCTACTTTTGCCTCTATCGCTCCTTCCCCTCCCATTTTGGTGGTTGCGCCCCCTGTTCCTGCTATGGAGGTTTCTTTGGATCCCGCTTCCCTCTCGGTTGCTGCCCTTTCTGAGGTGCGCTCCCCTCTTTCTCCTCCCCCTCTTCCTGCTGCTGTCCTTGATTGCTCCTCTCGGTTCCGTCCTCCTCTGATCTGTTCTCCCACTTCCTTCCCTCCGTCTTTGCTCAGTTTACCCATGCCCCCTAACCCTGACTTTGCTGACCCTGATCCCGACCCTGACATTCTTTAATGTGCTGTGTTGCTCTTTCGCCTTCGTTTCTTCCTTGTTCTCTGTTGTTGTCCTTTCTCTTCTCGTCGATGTCTATTCTTCAATGGAACGTTCAAGGTTATTTCGCCAACTTCTGATTTCACGGTTTTCGCCCCTTTGTGTCGGTCTCCAGGAGCCGATGCATGGTGCTCGTCCTGGTCGCTTTCGTGGCTATTCCTTCCCCCCCTTTCCCAGCTGTTGCTGGGGCTCCTAACTCTTCTGCTCTCTTGATTCGCTCTGATGTTCCCTTTGTCCCCTTACTTTTTCCTTCATCTCTCCATTCTTCTGCTGCTCGTATCTTTGTGGGGAAATGGTACACTGTTCCATTTATCTCCCCCCGAGTGTCCCGCTTTCTCTTCCTGATCTGAAACACTCACTGAACTCCTTGCCAGAGCCTGTGCTCCTGTTGGGTGATTTCAATTGTCATCATTCCTTTTGGGGTGATGTTCTGATGAACACCTGGGGTCACCTTCTTGAGATGTTTATCCTCTCTTCTTCCCTGTTTCTTCTGAATTCTGGTGAGCCCATGCATTTGGACTCTCGAACTCGCACCCTTTCCAGTCTTGATCTTTCTCTTAGCTCTTCTTCTCTTTACTTAGATTTCAAGTGGCAGGTTCTTGATGACCTCCATGGCAGAACCATTTCCCCATCCTTGTTTCCTTTTTCTCTTTTCGCCCTCCCCTCTCCTTCCCAAGGTGGCAGTTTGCGAAAGCAGACTGGAACCTCTTTACCCTCAGTGCTACTGTCTCTGTCATGAAAAAGGAGGAGAGAGCGAAGGAGAGGCAGAAGGGAGAGGTCAATGTCTTCGACGCTGCCCTTCGCTCTATTCCTCGCTCTTCCTCTCGGGGTACACGGAAGTGCGTTCCCTGGTGGAATGCAGACTGTGCTCGGGCTATTCGCTGTAAGCGTGCAGCCTGGAAGATTCACCGCCATCAGCAGACGGCCGATTCTTTTATTTTCTTTCGGAAGGTGAGTGCGGTGGCCCATAGGGCCATCCTTACAGCTAAACGGGAATGTTGGGCATCTTATGTCTCCTCCATTACGTCCAAAAAACCTCTGCCACAGATCTGGTAGCGTATCCGCAAGATAGCAGGTAAGTTCATTCCTGATGTTTCACCGGTCCTTCACCTCCATGGTACTCTTGTGGCGGACCCGTTGCAGGTCGCTACCTGTTACAAACCCGGATCCAGCGTCCGAGCACGGAGCAGTGACGACCGCGCCATCTGTGGGTCAGCTCCCAAAACCCCCACCAAATGGACGTGTACTGGCTACGAGGGCCAGTTTATAGTCCCGTTCAGCACTCAACACCGCCGCCGCTGACCTCTGGTGAGGTGGTGCTCAGTCTACAACGCCATCTATGGAGTGGATATGTCGGGCGTTTGTGTCTGAGCCTGTAAGTGAGATGTTTTAGTGTCCCTGTTATTGATGACATGTCTGCTTACAGAGTCGACCTGGGACTGCTGTGATGGAAGTTGAGTCAGTCTACCCAAGGCAGCCGTCTCCATACCTTGTGCTTTGCTGCAGCAGCTGTGAAGTCGTCCCCCGGAAGAACACTGTGGTGTTACCCTGCCAGTGGAGTGGCAGTAGAAGGATTACCCAGGACCGACTGCTGGAGACGATTATCCACTGGGGTATCGAGGACAGGAGAGTGATTTGTGGTATCACACGAGGCTCCTGTCTAGGGCGTTACCCTAATATCGCTCGTGGAGTGGCCTGACCAGCGGGGTTGGTCCGGAACCTACCAGCAGACCTGCTGGACTTGTGGTTGACGGCCTCCACGGCGGTGCCCCCAGTGGACCTGTGTGTTGGCTGACCTGTTGCCAGGGTAGGCTCAGCTTCTAAAAGGATTCGTTGTGAGGCCACGAAAGCACCGAGGACTTGGCACCGAGAGCTTAGATCCAGAGTCTTCAGGAGAAGACGTTTGTGTATAGTGTTAATACCCCTCCCCCCGTGTAATCTTTTTATATATTATTTATTGGTGGTGGTCAATATATTATATTAAGTTCTTGACTTTATTTCCCTTCCCCTTTAAGTTACTTGCGTCACGGATCTCATCCCTTGAAAGCCACTACTGGCTTGGGGTCGGATACAACTTCCTCTAACAACATCAGAGTAAGAACCCCGTTGCGTCCCGAGAGGGCCGTAACACTACCGAACTGGGTTCCCACTTTTCTTCTGTTAGCTCTGGTCTTCATCTTCCCCAATCTTTCCTTCTTCGTAAACCTGTCCTTGAGTCTTGTCCTTTGGATTTCTGCACTTATCTTCGGCTTCCCTATAACAATCCCTTCTCTATCTCTGAACTTCGTTTTGCTTCGTTCTGCCCTCTGCGGTTCTACGGCGGCGGGCTCCGATGCTATTCATTATGAGATGCTTCGCCATCTCCCTCCGTGCACGTCTCGGTATTTACTGAGTCTGTATAATCGGATCTGGGAGTCGTCGTCAGTCCCTGAGGACTGGCTCGATGTCGTTGTCCTTCCTGTTCGCAAACTAGGGTCTCTGGGAACATCCCCTAAGGACTTTCGCCCTATTGCCCTCACAAGTTGTGTCTGCAAACTCTTTGAACGTATGGTTAACGTTCGTCTGATGTGGTTCCTGGAACACCATCACCTCCTCTCCCCTTCTCAATTTGGTTTCTGGAAGTGCCGCAGCACAACTGATGTCCTGGTGAACTCGGAGGTCTATATTCGTACTGCTTTTGCTGCGAAGACCTCCCTTGTTGCCGTCCTTTTTGACCTGGAAAAGGCTTACGACACCACTTGGCGATATCATATTCTATCCCAGTTTCATTCTTTTGGCCTTCGTGATCATCTCCATCTCTTTCTCCGCAGCTTCCTCTCTCGTCGTTCTTTTCGGGTGCGGCTTGGTACTGCTTTCTCTGCCTCTTTTCAGCAATACGAAGGTGTGCCCCAGGGTAGTGTTCTGAGCACTACTCTTTTTCTGGTTGTCCTCAATGGTCTTCTTCCTCTCTTCCTTCTGGTGTCTTCTCCGCTCTCTATGTCGATGATCTTACCCTTTGCTGTCAGGTGATGACTCGCCTCTCCTTCAACGATGGCTTCAACTTGTGATTGATGCCGTGTTGTCTTGGACCACTGATCATGGCTTCAAGTTCTCTACTACTAAGACATGTGCCCTGACCTTTACTTGGAAACGAGTCGTTCTTCGTCCCTCTTTGTCACTTTATGGTCATCCCCTTGAGTACAAGGATTTCGCGAAGCTTTTGGGGTTTTCCTTGACACTCGTTTGTCTTGGTCTCCCCATATCTCTTATCTCCGTGTTGTGTGCTCTAAGGCCCTTGCCCTTCTTCGGGTATTGTCCCATACTTCTTGGGGAGCGGATAGGCGCGCACTCCTTGCTTTACATTCCTCTCTCGTCCTGTCTAAGCTCGATTATGGTTGCCCTGCTTATTCGTCTGCTTCTCCTTCTATTCTTCGCCGTCTTGATGCTTTGCACCATACTGGGCTGCACCTCAGCTCTGGTGCTTTTCGTTCGACTCCCGTCCTCAGCTTGTATGTTGACACTGGCTTCCTGTCTCTCTGGGACCGCTGTGATCGCTACTGTCTTCGCTATCTTGCACGGTCCTTGCAACATCCCTCCTCTTGCCTCTGTCGTGCTTTAACTTTTACCCCTCCTGCGGTTCCTGTTCCTCATCACCACCTCCCTCTTTCTGTCTGGTTATCTCGCTTCCAGGCTTCTCTTTCCGTTCGTATTTCTAATGATTTTCCTCATGTTGTTCCTTCTTTGCCCCATGGAGAGTCTCCCTTCCGCAGTTTTGTACATCCTTGACCCGCATCACCAAAGCTTTTATCCCTCCTACGATTCTAAAATGCCTTTTCCTTGAGCACTTTTCTTCTCACTCCCCTTCCGTTTCTGTTTTCACCGATGGGTCTAAGTCTGCGGACGGTGTTGGCTACTCTGTTGTTTTTCCTGATCGCACTTATATGTGTCGTTTACCTCCGGAGACTAGCATCTTCATAGCAGAGCTTTATGCTATTCTCTATGCTCTTCGTCTCCTGCTTTCTTGTTGTCAGTCTTCCTTTGTAATTGTTGTTGTCTCTCGTAGTGCCCTCATGGCTCTCGGGTCCTTTAATCCAGTTCATCCAGTAGTTGCCGAGATCCAACATTGGCTGTTTCTTGTTTACAGTAAATTTAAGTTAGTTGAGTTTTGCTGGGTTCCCAGCCATATTGGTGTCTCTTTAAATGAGCATGTGGATGCTGCTGCCAAGGAAGCTGTCTGCTCTTGACCCATCTCTCATTGTCCCATCTCTGTCCCCGGTTATCCATTCTTCCATCCTTACCCGTTGGCAGGCTTCTTGGTCGTCTGTTACTGGTAACAAACTACGTACTCTTAAATGTTGTGTTTCCTCGTGGCCATCCTCCTACCACCGTAACTGGCGATGGGAAACGGCTCTGGCGAGGTTGTATATTGGTCATATTGGCTTAACCCATGGTCACTTGATAGAGCGCCGCCCTGCTCCTTATTGTCCTAATTGCATTGTCCCTCTTACGGTCGGGCACATCCTTCTTGAATGTCCTGACTTCCAGGACGAGCGTGTGTCTTGCTTTCCGACCGCCTCTCGCGGTCACCTGTCTCTCAATAGAATTCTTGGTGACTCGGATACTTTTGATATCGTTCGCCTTATGCGTTTTTGTTCTCGTATTGGCATCCTTGGTGATATTTAGCACCCTCTGACTATTCCGCACATTTGTTGGTACTACATAGCCTTCCCGGTTTGGTGCCTTCTTTTGATAATTACTTACTTTACAAGCTTGGCTACATACAACCTACAAGTACTAAAGCCAAGGGTGTTCGTGAGCACATTTCATAAGAAATGTACATAAGAAACAGGAAGCGAAAATTTATTTGTACCTGGTGCACTGAGAGCCAAGTCGCGCTGTGTACCATGGACTACTTCGTTGATTATTACTCACTTCCGAAGTACTGAGTGTGTAATACAGTATGTTACTGTGTAAATAGTGTGTGAAACTGTACATATTGTAATTTTAGTGAATTTTTAACAGGTAATATTGCGGCAATAAACATTTACTGTGGACACATTACTGACACATGTATCACAGTTCCATGAAACATTATGAACGTTTTACTGTATACATATTGTAAAGGACACAAATATGCATCATATACAATAAAAAAAAAACAATTAAAAACGCATTAGTTTACATAAAACAAATAATTGAAAATATATTTGAGGCAATACCTGGTGCTTGAATGGCCCGCGCGACTGTGTCTGGGCGATTCACGCACGGGCGACCAGGTCCTGATGATATGTCACAGCGCACTTTGTCCACGTCCCCACAGCCAAAGTAAGTGGAATTTGGTATTTATTTTTACATAGACATGTCGAGGGAAGGGAATTTATCATTTTACGAAGAAAAATAATTTTTGGGGAACACTATTTCATGCGTACTGGGGGAATTTCACAATACTGTAAACTCGGCGCAGCATGGTAGTTAACGTGCAGGCACTTAATAGAGCACCACCCTGTTCCTTATTGTCCAAAATGCATTGTGGCTTTTACGGTCGTGCATATCATTGTAGAATGTCCTAACTTCGAGCATGTGTGTGTGCGTCTTGCTTCCTGGCAGTCTCTTGCCGTCACTTATCCCTTGATACAATCTTTGATGAATCGGATGCCTTTGATGTTGTTCACCTTATGTGCTTTTGTTTTTGTATTGGCATCCTTAGTGATATTTAGCGCTTTTTGAATATCCCGCACTTTTGACGGTGCTACATAACCTCACCGGCTATATTCCATCTTTTGATATTTACTTAAGTACTAAACTCGGTGAGTGAGGTAGCATGAGACATTCAACTTCAACAATACTTTTACCAGAGTTTACTTGGTAAATATATTGTTTATAATCAATTATATCAGTTTGTAATAAAGTTATAATGATTAATTCTGTTACCTTTAAAGTTACCTCGAGCACCTGCCCAAAATGCTATGCATGATAGTGGCTTTGCAAGAATTTTATACTTAAACACCAATGTATGCACTTTATCGACGCAATATACCTTCTTGTATATAAATAAACTAATGACAGAGCTTAAATAAATATATTTATTTTAATTGTTAATTAAGGTGTAATACTTGGCTCATACTTATGACTTGGTAATTATTATATACAACTTGCTTGACAATTGTCTGAACTTTCAAGGTCACTGTCCACTACTAACTGTAACTAAGAGTATTAAAGCATTTTAGTACTTAAGACATGCAACTTCACCGGTGTTATCAATACCTTCAATTTATATTGTAGTTATTATGATGAACTCAAATTTTGCTACAATGTAGTTATTGATAGTCTTGGCCTTATCTGTTAGATTAAGTAACTGCTCAAGATGGAATGCATGTTTGTGGCTTTCCAAAAATATAAGAATAACAACATTATTATTATTATGTGCTCTCAGACCACACTGTACCTTCTTGTTTTTAAATAAATAAATATAAAAATATATTGTTATATTTCAATTTAATATTTTTATTCTGCTTAATGCAATTAAACTACCATACTATTGCTAGAACTACTGACTCCATAATGTAATAGTCTTTGCTTGTCATCTTTAGGTATCACCCTTTTCTGGGGGGGGAGCTCCGTCGGCTCCCTGGAGCTATACATGGCTGATATGCTAATGTCAGACTTTGGCATCAGTCATGTGTATGGATTTCTAAGGCCTACCGGGGACCACGGCCTGATCCTGGCCCCCGCAGAGAGGCAAGGGGAGCAATAGCCTATAGAAACCCCCGTGTGGTTGGAAGCATTCTATGTCTGCCATCGACCGGGTCAAGCATCCAGAAAGGTAAACATTCCAAAACAAACCCCTATTCTGGTTAAAATTGCTACCAAAAGCTGAACTAGTGGATAGAACTCCCCAACAGAAAACAAGCAAACTAGTATGACGTCACACGTCACCGCGCCGCTGTCTGGAGAGGGGGAGCCCCAGACCTCTCACCCTGGCTATCCACCCATCAGTTCTTTGACTGATGCTATAGGCAGCGGTTGTGTGCTCCGGCTCCATTAGTTGTTTGAGCACTGTACCTAGTATGGTGTCTTCTAGGTGGTGCGTGAGCCGGGAGTCTCCAGTACTCTGGCTGCATGCGCCTAGGGTTCCCTTCCCTAGGTGCCCTGTAAGTAAGTAAGTAATTATCAAAAGAAGGCACCAAACCGGGAAGGCTATGTAGCACCATCAAATACGCAAAATAATCAGAGGGCGCTAAATATCACCAAGGATGCCAATACGAGAACAAAAACGCATAAGGCGAACGATATCAAAAGTATCCGAGTCACCAAGAATTCTATCGAGGGACAGGTGACCGCGAGGGGCGGTCGGAAAGCAAGACACACGCTCGTCCTGGAAGTCAGGACATTCAAGAAGGACATGCACGACCGTAAGAGGGACAATGCAACTAGGACAATAAGGAGCAGGGCGGCGCTCCATCAAGTGACCATGGGTTAAGCGAGTATGGCCAATACGCAACCTCGCCAGAGCTGTTTCCCACCGCCGGTTACGGTGGAAGGAGGACGGCCACGAGGAAACACAACATTTAAGAGTACGTAGCTTGTTACCAGTAACAGACAACCAAGAAGCCTGCCAACGGGTAAGAACTGAGGAATGGATAACTGGGTAAAAGTCGGAATACGGAATGCCTTTACGAGAGATGGGACAAGAGCGGACAGCTTCCTTAGCGGCAGCATCCGCACGCTCATTTAAAGACACACCAATATGGCTGGGAACCCAACAAAACTCAACCGACTTAAATTTACTGTGAACGAGAAACAGCCAATGCTGGATCTCGACAACTACTGGATGAACCGGATTAAAGGACCCGAGAGCCATGAGGGCACTACGAGAGTCAACAACAACCACAAAGGAAGACTGACAACGAGAAAGCAGGAGACGAAGAGCATAGAGAATAGCATAAAGTTCTGCTGTAAAGATGCTAGTCCCGAGAGGCAAGCGACACATATAAGTGCGATCAGGAAAAACAACAGAGTAGCCAACACCGTCCGCTGACTTAGACCCATTGGTGAAGACAGAAACGGAGCGGGAGTGAGAAGAAAAGTGCTCGAGGAAAAGGCGTTTTAGAACCGTAGGAGGGGTAAAAGCTTTAGTGATACGGGTCAAGGAAGTACAAAACCGCGGAAGAGGGACCCTCCACGGGGGCAAAGAAGGAACAACACGAGGAGAAACATCAGAAATACGAACGGAGAGAGAATCCTGTAGGCGAGATAACCGGACAGAAAGAGGGAGGTGGTGAAGAGGAACAGGAACCGCAGGAGGGGTAAAAGTTAAAGCACGACAGAGGCGAGAGGAAGGATGTTGCAAGGACCGCGCAAGATAGCGAAGACAGTAGCGATCACGGCGGTCCTGGAGAGACAGGAAGCCAGTGTCAACATACAAGCTAAGGATGGGAGTCGAACGAAAGGCACCAGAACTGAGGCGCAACCCAGTATGGTGCAAAGAATCAAGACGGCGAAGAGTAGAAGGAGAAGCAGACGAGTAAGCAGGGCAACCATAATCGAGCTTAGACAGGACGAGAGAGGAATGTAAAGCAAGGAGAGTGCGCCTATCTGCCCCCCAAGAAGTATGGGACAAGACCCGAAGGAGGGTAAGGGCCTTAGAGCACTCAACACGGAGGTAAGAGATATGGGGAGACCAAGACAAACGAGTGTCAAGGAATAACCCCAAAAGCTTCGCGGAATCTTTGTATTCAAGGGGATGACCATAAAGTGACAAAGAGGGACGAAGAACAACCCGTTTCCGCGTAAAAGTCATGGCACAAGTCTTAGAAGTAGAGAACTTGAAGCCATGACCTGTGGCCCAAGACGACACGGCATCAATTGCAAGTTGAAGCCGGTGTTGAAGGAGAGGCGAATCATCACCCTGACAACAAAGGGTAAGATCATCGACATAGAGAGCGGAGAAGACACCAGAAGGAAGAGAGGAAAGAAGACCATTGAGGGCAACAAGAAAAAGAGTAGTGCTCAGAACACTACCCTGGGGCACACCTTCGTATTGCTGAAAAGAGGGAGAGAGAGCGGTACCAAGGCGCACCCGAAAGGAACGACGAGAGAGGAAGCTGCGGAGAAAGAGAGGGAGATGACCACGAAGGCCAAAAGAATGAAGGTGAGATAGGATATGATAACGCCAAGTGGTGTCGTAAGCCTTTTCTAGGTCAAAAAGGACGGCAACAACGGAGGTCTTCGCAGCAAAAGCAGTACGAATATAGACCTCCAAGTTCACCAGGACATCTGTCGTGCTGCGGCACTTGCGGAAACCAAATTGAGAAGGGGAGAGGAGGTGATGGTGTTCCAGGAACCACATCAGACGAACGTTAACCATACGTTCAAAGAGTTTGCAGACACAACTTGTGAGAGCAATAGGGCGAAAGTCCTTAGGGGAAGTACCCAGAGACCCCGGTTTGCGAACAGGGAGGACAACGGCATCGAGCCAGTCCTCAGGGACTGACGACGACTCCCAGATCTGATTATACAGACTCAGTAAATACTGAGACGTGCTCGGAGGGAGATGGCGAAGCATCTCATAATGAATACCATCGGAGCCCGCCGCCGTAGAACCGCAGAGGGCCAGGGCAGAACGAAGTTCAGAGAGAGAGAAGGGATCATTATAGGGAAGCTGAAGATGAGTGCAGAAATCTAAAGGACGAGACTCAAGGACAGGTTTACGAAGAAGGAAAGATTGGGGAAGATGAAGACCAGAGCTAACAGAAGAAAAATGGGAACCCAGTTCGGAAGCGACCTGCAACGGGTCCGCCACAAGAGTATCATGGAGGTGAAGGACCGGTGAAACATCGGGAACGAACTTACCCGCTATCTTGCGGATACGCTTCCAGATCTGGGCCAGAGGGGTCTCGGACGTAATTGTTGAGACATAAGATGCCCAACATTCACGTTTAGCCGTACGGATGGCCCTACGGGCCACCGCACTCGCTTTCCGAAAGAAAAGAAAAGAATCGGTCGTCTGCCTACGGCGGTGCCTCTTCCAGGCTGCACGCTTACAGCGGACAGCCCGAGCACAGTCCGCATTCCACCAGGGAACGCACTTCCGTGGACCCCGAGAGGAAGAGCGAGGAATAGAGCGGAGGGCAGCGTTGAAGATAGTGTCATGAAAAAGGAGGAGAGCGCGAGAGAGAGGCAGAAGGGAGAGGTCAGGGAGAGCAGCACTGAGGGTAAATAGGGTCCAGTCTGCCTTAGCAAACTGCCACCTAGGGAAAGAGAGGGAAGGGCGAAAAGAGAAAAAGGAAACAAGGATGGGGAAATGATCACTTCCATGGAGGTCATCAAGAACCTGCCATGTGAAATCTAAGTAAAGAGAAGAAGAGCAGAGAGAAAGATCAAGACAAGAAAGGGTGCGAGTTCGAGAGTCCAAATGAGTGGGCTCACCAGAATTCAGAAGAGACAGGGAAGAAGAGAGGAGAAACGGCTACGGAGTACGTAGCTTGTTACCAGTAACAGACAACCAAGAAGCCTGCCAATGGGTAAGGACTGAGGAATGGATAACCGGGTAAAAGTAGGAATACGGAATGCCTTTACGAGAGATGGGACAAGAGCGGACAGCTTCCTTAGCGGCAGCATCCGCACGCTCATTTAAAGACACACCAATATGGCTGGGAACCCAACAAAACTCAACCGACTTAAATTTACTGTGAACGAGAAACAGCCAATGCTGGATCTCGACAACTACTGGATGAACCGGATTAAAGGACCCGAGAGCCATGAGGGCACTACGAGAGTCAACAACAACCACAAAGGAAGACTGACAACGAGAAAGCAGGAGACGAAGAGCATAGAGAATAGCATAAAGTTCCGCTGTAAAGATGCTAGTCTCCGGAGGCAAGCGACACATATAAGTGCGATCAGGAAAAACAACAGAGTAGCCAACACCGTCCGCTGACTTAGACCCATCGGTGGTGGGGCGCAAGGTGCTGCGCAGCTTGTTTTCACCTATATGGCGGCTGGGTCTTTTCCGCCTGTGTATGCTGTCCTCTTGCGGGGTTTTCTTTTTCTTTTTGTTTATCTACCTGGTGGGGGATCTGCCTTCGTTCTTGCCTCCTGCGTCCCTTGTGTTCCGAGTATTATTCTGTTGGTTCCTCCTGCTAGGTCCCCATGAGTGTACACGTCCCGGGGGTTCAGTGCTTAGAAAGTTGTTTGGTAGCTTTGGACGCCGGTTAGCAGTACCCTGCCTGGGATTACTTGAGCACGAGTCCTATTATAGTAAACGCTTGGGACCCTGGGAATTCCCTGGGGGCGTGCAGGTCCGATGAATGTGACCCCGGATTCCCCCCCCCCCTCGCTTCCAGCGAGTTTGAGGGTTGCTCTCACCCCTTGTCTCAGGGTGACTCTCTGTTTGCCTCCGTCTGCTGCCTGTGGGGTCGGTGACCCCTTCGACCCAGAGTCCTGAGAGTTTTGTTGCTCGTTGTGGCTCGGTTACCCAGTTGTGCTGACTACGTGGGTGCGGGCAGCAGGGGCGTTGCACTTTGAGCCTTGGTGGCGGCAACGTTCTCGTTTGTTTACTCCCCGGGAGCCTCGGGGCTGCCTCGTTTTGGTTCGTGTTGGGACTTGGGGGTGTTGGTTGCTTCGGTTCCTTCTATGCTCCCTTGTCTTTCCCCTGGATGCCCTCGTCCTGCCTACATCCGGTTCCTTACCATCTGTGGGTTCGGGGCGGGGTTCGATGGTTTTGAGACTCTGGCAGTCTCGGGAAATTCCTCTTCAGGGTTAGTGACGGGGGCATTTGAGCCTGTTCCTCCAGCTGTGTTGTAAGAGTCTGCCAGTGGGCTGCCTTCCTTAGTATTTTTTGTAAAAGTGCAGCTGCCCGGTTTTCTGGTACGGCCGGGGCTTTGGGGGGACGGCTTGGCCCCCGGGGCCTGTCGCGTGGGTTCCTGGGGCTGATTTGGGGGGCTTTGGCCCCGTAGGACCCCGTGGGGGTTTTTTCTCACCCTCTAGGCGGGGCTTGTGGTTACGTGGAGTGGGGTTTTTCCTCCCCACTCGCCGTACGTGTTGTTGGGCATCAACCCCTCCCCGGGTTCGGTTCCTTGGCCTTTGAGTCGGTTATTTCCATCCTGTGGGTGGATGCTCCCCCCTTTTCGGGACGGTGTCTTTGTCATGTTTTCCCGTTCTTGGGGTTCTACATGACTTCTGGTTTCGGGTGCGACTGTGCCTTTGTGTGCCTTCAGGACTGCTGTTTGCTTCTGTCTTCTTGAGGGTTTGGGAAGGTTTTCGCTACTTCCCATATTATTGGAACGTGTGTCGGCTCCTAGTCCGGGTCGCCGTATTGGGCTACTTGTAGCCCAGTTGGGCTACTCGTGGCCCAGTTGGGTTCCCTTTTGGGCTCTTTGTCTTTGCTTAGTTGGCCGGTTTTGTTGTTACTGCTTCCTCTTATGGCTACTTTTCTAGTGCAGTTGTCCTGGTTGGCGCCTTCCCGCAGAGCGGGTTGTGCGGTTCGGCCAGCGTGTCATTCGTATGCGCCATGGAGTTTGTTTTGGTCTGGGCTGTGTGTTTCAGTGCTGGTGTTTTGCGCCCTTTTTACTCGGGTGCTTTGCCTCTCACTCTTCTCCCTTTCTCCGGTATGTGCCTCTTCGCTCCAGGGGTCTCCTAGATTCCAGCTGTGGGGAGGACGCCGCGGTTTTCCCTGTGTCATGGGTGTGGACCTCCTCCTCCTTCGCCTCTACCCTGCTCTCCTACGTGTCCGGCTCTGGCTTTTTCACCTAGCGGTGCTCAAAGGATCTTTTGGGCTCTGTTGGGTCGTGACACGTTCGTTCCTCCGTTTGACAGGTGAGTTTCTGTGGTCTGGCGTCTTTTGGCTGGGCACTGCATGGATGCGATGTTTATATACCTGTGTTTATTTAGGTATATTTATGTACGAATGAGACCGTTAGCACACCAGTGACTGTCCCTTTTCAACCCTTCCAGTCCCACTCATGTGCATGTCCAATGTACCCATGCTAGTGTCATTCAGGGGACCCACATCTTTCGTGTTATGGGGTGTGTGGGTTGTGGTGCTGGTTATGTACTCACCTGGTAGGGCTCTCCTGGTTGTGCTTGTGGGGTTTGAGCTCTGGCTCTTGGGTCCCGCCTATCTGGAAGAACTTGCGGGATAGTTCCAGTGGAGTGCAGTGGTGCCATAGGCACAATCGGGGAACACTGTATAACCATCAGAGGTCTGCGGTTGTTACACGTCCTACCTGCGCGCATCCGCTGTATTGCCGATACATCCGTGGAATTCCAAGGAGCACTAGCCTGTTCTCGGATAGAGGTTCCATCCCATCCTGGCTGTGGTGGGTATGTGGGCCTGCGGGCTGCTCCAAGCAACAGCCTGGTGGGCCAACCTCTCCCTAGTCAAGCCTAGCCTCGGGCTGGGCTTGGGGAGTAAGTGAACCCCATCCAGCAGGTAATGGGCTGGTATCTCCGCCGCCGGTCGCCGGGTGTGCTGGTTCTTGGGCCTGCTGGGTTCTGTCGTGTCTCCGTTGGCCCTGTCTGGGGTCTGCCTACACCATTCTCTGCCTTTGCAGAAGCAGGTTGCTACTTACATGTTGCGTGTTGCGGTGGTGCACGTTGCTGCTGCACGTGTGCATTGCTAACGTGTTTTGTGGTGGGGTGTCCTTTTTCCTGTGTCCGGTTGTGGTGTGGCACTTTGCTGCTGTTTTGTGCCTTGGGTTTGCATCTGGGGATTTGCTTGTTAATTTTCGTGGTCTTCGGGTCCCTGGCTTGGACCTTTCATGTGCATGGGATCCTGTCCCTGCCTGATTATCCACCCCTGGTTGTTTCCTGGGGTTTGAGCTTTGGCTCTTTTCATCCTGCTTTTCCCCAGTCGCTTCCCTGGCATCTCCTTTGGTCGGTTTTGCCTGCTCTTCCTGCTATGGGGGGGGGGGGGTGTCGGTTTTTACCGCTTTTCTTCCTTGTGCATTCCCTTTGTTTCCTTTTCTGCTGCAGGGGTGTTCTTCGTGCGTTCCTTGGCTTCTTGGGCGTTATTTCAGCCTGTGTCCTATAGTGCACTTATATGTCTTGGTCTGTTTTCATTGCTCGTACCCTTTGGTTCGGGTACTGTTCTGGTGGCAACCCATACACTTTCTTCGGCTTTCCTGGCTTGCCCTGCCAGTTGGTTTTCAGGGTCTTGCCATGTCTTGCATTGGACCCGTTATTTCTGATCTCCTGGCGGGCTTGCTTGCATTGGGAGCTTTCTGTTCGGCAGACATTCCATCTCCTTTGTGCCACCTGGACTTTGGTGGTCGCGCCCGAGATCTTCCTGCGACTCCGCCTTTTCCTGCGTTCGGAGGTGCCTTGTCGGGGCTGCTTACGTTCTGCTTCGCGTGTCTCACCTCCGGTTGGTGGTCGGGTGGCTTAGTGGTAGGTGTCCCACCTGCGTACTTTTTCTTGGCAGTAGTATGGGGTATTTTGGCGGTCCTTCCTTTTCCTTCTGTCCCTTCTTAGGTGGCTGCAGTTGTTAGCGTCGGCTTGGTTTTTTTCTGGTGGGGGTATGGGGCTGTCGTCTTGCCACGTACTGTCGCCTCGTTTGTGCGGCGCTCACGGAGCCACTTCGGCTTTCTTTCGTTCTTGGTGTTGCTTCTGCACCGTTAGTACGCTATCTCGTACTTTATTTCACTTCCGGCCTGTTTGTGCGCCGCTTGAACCGTCCTGGTCTCTGTTAAGCGTGCTTTGTCTTCTCCTCGGTTGGTGGTGCCCCTTCGATTACGGTTTGTTTTTTCGTCAGCTCCTTTTCCTGTTGGCGTTTGCCTCTGGGGAGTCGGGTCGCTGGGCTTCTTGCTCCTCCGCAGGGGTTTTTCTGTTCCTTCGGTTTTGGCGTTTTGGTTGTTCGGTGACAGCATTCTCCATCATTTCTGGCACGGGAGGGGGCTGCTGCGTTCCGGAGGGGTCCTTGGGTTATTGGTGCTTTGGTTGGTAGGGCCGGGGGTGTGTCGTGTTTTGCTCAGTGGCGGCACTTCGCTGTTATTTGCGTGCCACGGCCTTTATGTTCAGGGCATGCTTTGAGTTGATCCGGTTCCATTCTTCCCTGTTCGCGGATGACGGTGTCTCGGGTTGTCAGCCGTGTTCTTGCGACTAGCCTGCCTGTGTTCTTTCCCTATGCCTGTGGCGTTCGTGGCTTCGCTGCTCGAGCTGCCATCTATGCAGCGTATCCTTGATGTCATTCGGGCAAGGATCTTTGGTGTTCGTGCAGGGGCCTTGCCGGTCGTTGTCTCGTGTTGTTCCCGGGCCCTTCTTCGGGCTGTGTCGCCTTGGGTTAGCGTTGGCTGCCGGTTGTCTCGCTTCCGTTTAGGGGTGCGTGGTGTCCGCCTCCCGGTTCCTTCCCTTTGACCTTTCTCCGTCGGTATTTAGCTCTGGGGAGCCGACGGGGATCCCCCCAGAAAACCAGCGTTGAATGTAAAGAAACGCCATTTTCTGGGTGAGACCCGGAGGCTCCCCAGGCAACCCTCCCTCCCCCCGGTCGGCGGTTTTTCGCGTGTTTTGACATCCAGCCTTAGAACTGATGGGTGGATAGCCGGCGTGAGAAATCTGGGGCTCCCCCTTCCCCCTCCCGAGAAGGGGGAAGCTGCGCAGACAGCGGCGCGGTGACGTGTGACGTCATACTAGTTTGCTTGTTTTCTGTTGGGGAGTTCTATCCACTAGTTCGGCTTTTGGTAGCAATTTTAATCAGAATAGGGGTTTGTTTTGGAATGCTTACCTTTCTGGATGCTTGACCCGGTTGATGGCAGATATAGAATGCTTCCAACCACACGGGGGTTTCTATAGGCCATTGCTCTCCTTGCCTCTCTGAGGGGGCCAGGTTCTGGCCATGGTCCCCGGTAGGCCCTAGAACTCCATACACATGACTGATGCCAAAGTCTAACATTAGCATATCAGCCTGTTAAAGCTCCGTGGAGCCTCCGGGTCGCACCCAGAAAATGGCGTTTCATTACATTCAATGCTGGTTTTATTAGTTTTATACTGGAGCCAGATTTCCCCACAGAGGGCGAGGAGGGAGGAGGGCGAGGAGGGAGGAGGGCGAGGAGGGAGGAGGGCGAGGAGGGAGGAGGGCGAGGAGGGAGGAGGGTGAGGAGGGAGGAGGGCGAGGAGGGAGGAGGCCGAGGAGGAGAGCAAGGAGGAATAGGGCGAGGAGGAAAGAGTAGGAGGAAGGAGGAGGAGGAAGGAGTAGGAGGAAGGAGGAGGAGGGAATAGGAGGAAGGAGGAGGAGGGCGAGGAGGAAGGAGTAGGGCGAGGAGAAAGGAAGAGGGCGGCGAGGAGGAAGGAAGAGGAGGGCGAGGAGGAAGGAGTAGGGCGAGGAGAAAGGAAGAGGGCGGCGAGGAGGAAGGAAAAGGAGGGCGAGGAGGAAGGAGTAGGGCGAGGAGAAAGGAAGAGGGCGGCGAGGAGGAAGAGGGCGGCGAGGAGGAAGAGGGCGGCTAGGAGGGAGGAAGAGGGCGGCGAGGAGGAGGAGGAAGCAGGAGGAGGAGGAAGCAGGAGAAGGTGGGCGAGGAAGGAAGGAGGGCGAGGAGGAAGGAGGGCGAGGAAGGAAGGAGGAGGGAGGAGGGCGAAGAGGAGGGAAGAGGGCGAAGAGGGAGGAGGAGAAGGGCGAGGAGGAAGGAGGGGGAGGAGGAGGGAGGAGGAAGGAGGAGGGCGAGTGAAGAAGGAGGACGAGTAAAGAAGAAGGGCGAGGAGGAAGGAGGGGGAGGAGGAAGGAGGAGGGCGAGTAAAGAAGGAGGGCGAGTAAAGAAGAAGGGCGAGGAGGAAGGAGGAGGGCGAGGAAGGAGGAGGAGGAGGGTGAGGAAGAAGGAAGAGGAGGGCGAGGAAGGAAAGAGGAGGGCGAGGAAGGAAGGAGGGAGAGGAGGAAGGAGGGCGAGGATGAAGGAGAAGGAAGGAGGGCGAGGAGAGCGAGGAGGGAGGAGGGCGAGGAGGAAGGAGGGAGAGGAGGAAGGAGGGCGAGGATGAAGGAGAAGGAAGGAGGGCGAGGAGGAGAGCGAGGAGGGAGGAGGGCGAGGAGGAAGGAGGAGGAGGGCGAGGAAGAAGGAGGAAGGAAGAGGAGTTAGGAGGAAGGAGGAGGAGGGCGAGGAAGGAGGAGGAGGAGGGCGAGGAAGGAGGAGGGGGGCGAGGAGGAAGGAAGAGAAGCTAGGAGGAAGGAGGAGGAGAGCGAGGAGGGAGGAGGGCGAGGAGGAAGGAGGAGGAGGAAGGAAGAGGAGCTAGGAGGGCGAGAAGGAAGGAGGAGGGCGAGGAGGAAGAAGGAGAAGGGCGAGGAGGAAGAAGGAGAAGGGCGGGGAGGAAGGAGGAGGAGAGCGAGGAGGAAGGAGGAGAGCGAGGAGGGAGGAGAACGAGGAGGAAGGAGGAGGAGGAGGGCGAGGAGGAAGGAAGAGGAGCTAGGAGGGCGAGGAGGAAGGCGAGAAGGAGGAGGGCGAGAAGGAAGGAGGAGAAGGGCGGGGAGAAGGAGGAGGAGGAGGAAGGAGGAGAGCGAGGAGGAAGGAGGAGGAGGAGAGCGAGGAGGAAGGAGGAGAGCGAGGAGGAAGGAGGAGGAGGAGAGCGAGGAGGAAGGAGGAGGAGGAGAGCGAGGAGGAAGGAGGAGGAGAGCGAGGAGGAAGGAGGAGGAGAGCGAGGAGGAAGGAGGAGAGCGAGGAGGAAGGAGGAGGAGAGCGAGGAGGAAGGAGGAGGAGAGCGAGGAGGAAGGAGGAGGAGGAGAGCGAGGAAGGAGCAGGAGAGCGAGGAGGAAGGAGCAGGAGAGGGAGGAGGAAGGAGGAGGAGGAGAGCAAGGAGGAAGGAGGAGGAGAGCAAGGAGGAAGGAGGAGGAGGACTGAACGGGGTGAGAATAGCTTGAGCTACCTCATCCCTTTGTGTGTATTTTACCTCAATAAACTTATTTCAATTTCAATTTCAGGAGGAGGAGGAGGAGGAGAGCGAGGAGGAAGGAGGAGGAGAGCGAGGAGGAAGGAGGAGGAGAGCGAGGAGGGAGGAGGAGGAGAACGAGGAGGGAGGAGGAGGAGAGCGAGGAGGAAGGAGGAGGAGAGCGAGGAGGAAGGAGGAGGAGGAGAGCGAGGAGGAAGGAGGAGGAGGAGAGCGAGGAGGAAGGAGGAGGAGGAGGAGAGCGAGGAGGAAGGAGGAGGAGGAGGAGAGCGAGGAGGAAGGAGGAGGAGGAGAGCGAGGAGGAAGGAGAGCGAGGAGGAAGGAGGAGGAGGAGGAAGAGAGCGAGGAGGAGGGCGAGGAGGAATGAGGAGGAGGGCGTGGAGGAAGGAGCAGTAGGAAGTCAAGGGGGAAGGCGAAAAGGAAGGATGTTAAAAAGGAGGTTAAGGAGCAGATAGGAGGAGTAGGTCAAAGAGGAAGGAGGAGTTGGTAAGGTAGGAAGTAGGAGGAGAAAGGAGGAGTAGGAGGTCGAAGAGGAAGGAGGAGTTGGTAAGGTAGGAAGGAGGAAGAGAAAGGTTGCAGAGGAGGAGGGCGAGAAGGAGGAAGGAGGAGGAGGTTAAGAAGGGAGGAGGAGGAGGAAGGAGTAGGTCGAGGAGGAAGGAGTAGGTCAAGGAGGAAAAATTCCAGGTAGAAGGATGAGGTCGAAGAGGAAGGAGGAGAAGATCATAAAGGAAGGAGGAGGAGAACAAGGAAGAAGGAGGAGGAGGTCGAGGCAGAGGAGGAAGGAGGATGAGAAAGAGGAGGAAGGAGTATGTCTAAGAGGAAGGAGGAAGAAGAGAAGAGGAAAGGAGGGGGAAGGAGCAGGACGTCTGGGTGGAAAAGGTGGAAATAGGTAACGGAGGAGAAGAGAAGGAGGAAGAATAGCAGGGGTAGGAGTAGTACAAGTAAGAGGAGGAGGGGGAGTAAGAGAAGGAAGGGAAAGAGGAGAAGGAGAGGGTAGGGGGAAGAGGAGGGGTAAGAGAAGGAGGATGAGGAGGGGGTAGGGATAAGAGAAGGGGAAGAATAGGGATTAGAGAAGGGGAAGAGGTGGTAGTTAAGGAGGGGGGAGGGGTAAGAGAAGGAAGGGACGAGGGCGAGGTGATTGCAGGTAGTGGGGGTGATGGGTATAAACACTGGCCCACCACGGTGATGGTCAGCTGGGTCAACCCGTTCTCGCAAATTTAATAAGTCAATATTGACTTATTAGTTGCGTGCATAGGTGACATACTAAACATAATAGTTTCCCTTGAAAAGCTTCATAGAAAACACCGACCTTACCTAACCTACTTAGTATGTTAAAATAAGCATCTTATAGCTTCGTAATTACAATTGTTACTTAACCTATTATAGGTATAGGTTAGGTAATAATTGTAATTACGAAGCAATAAGATGCTTATCTTAACATACTAAGTAGGTTAGGTAAGGTCGGTGTTTTCTATGAAGCTTTTCAAGGGAAACTATTATGTTAACTATGTCACCTATGCACATATTTAATAAGTATTATAGTACTGTGGGTTGGTTGTGTCGTCGTGCTCCTTTATGGACAACCCAACCCACAACTCGGTAGAGTGCTTATACTTCCTCAGGAGATCACCCTTGGCGCTTCTGGCTCTTGGAGAGGGGCTCGACGTCACACGTTTAGGGGATGCGGCTCCAACACTTAGCCTCGTTGTCACGTGCACACACCCACTCGAGCCGCTGTGACTCCCCACTCTCTCCTTAGGTGATATGATCTCCTCGATCCCCCTTTGACTTATTAATATTACCTTCTACCCTGTCCACAGTAGTGGTTCTTGGTTCTTTCTCTCTCTCTCTCCTTCTTTACTACCTCCTGGGAAGCCTCACTAGGACAAGGGCAAACACCAGCAAATTGTGATATATTTACTGGACAAAGCACATACACAATACATACACACATATAATAATAGTGAATCCTATACTCTATACCATTACAATCAGGTTGCACTCCAACACCATCAGAACTCTATCATCAGCTTATCAAGTGGTATCCTATCGTCTGATTCACCACCTGATACTATCAACCTCCTTAAGTGGATCAAGTCTACATACACTGTTGCACTATCAACAAGAGGAATAAACATTATATATATATATATATATATATATATTATATATATATATATATATATATATATATATATATATATATATATATATATATATATATATATATATATATATATATATATATATATATGTCGTACCTAGTAGCCAGAACGCACTTGTCAGCCTACTATGCAAGTCCCGATTTGCCTAATAAGCCAAGTTTTCATGAATTAATTGTTTTTCGACAACCTAACCTACCTAACCTAACCTAACCTAACTTTTTCGGCTACCTAACCTAGCCTAACCTATAAAGATAGGTTAGGTAGGGTTGGTTAGGTTCGGTCATATATCTACGTTAATTTTAACTCCAATAAAAAAAATGACCTCATACATAATGAAATTGGTAGCTTTATCATTTCATAAGAAAAAAATTAGAGAAAATATATTAATTCAGGAAAACTTGGCTTATTAGGCAAATCAGGCCTTGCATAGTAGGCCAAAAAGTGCGTTCTGGCTACTAGGTACGACATATATATATATATATATATATATATATATATATATATATATATATATATATATATATATATATAAATGTGTACAATGAAAATCAGCATGTGAATGCAATAACATATATCAGCATAAATGTTCCTTGCTACACTGCAATGATCAATCGATCACCCTATCAGTCCTAGAACACATCCATCTGTAGGTAATCCAGCCTACGCCTGCAACTCTAAACTTCAGTATAAAAAACTCCTTGACATAAGAATGCCAACAATCACTCACCTCTCACTGCGTCTTGCACGCTAATGACAACCAAACACTATCAACTCCCTACTAGTAATCCACCAGAACTTCCCCTTCCACCTCTGGAAGTTCACTACCCTGATATCTTCAGGTTCTTCCGGGCTTCACTACCAGGATCCTCTGCAGCTCCTCCAGGCTGCTATCATGAAGTTTCCTTGAGCAACTATGGTGCTTCACTCAGGAGCCGGGCTCCCTCAGTTGTCTGCCAGCGCTTAGAGGGGGCGGACGTCGCTCCGTGTTCCTCCCTCTCCACTCTCTTATTTCAGGCCTTCTGCCTTATTAAAACATGTCTAACTTATATATAAACATCGCTACTGTCGCTGGGCACACGACCAACTACAAGCAATCACTATGAACTGGCTTAAATCGTGCTTACCACAGATTATCTGGTCGAGGGCGCTCTCCCTCTGACGGCGTCTGGTCAGGGCGCTCCACACAGCCCACGAAAATGCCTCTGAGCAGCTTATTAAACTCTCCTCGCCGTCCAAGACTTGAGACCACAACGTTCTCAGCTCAATTCCACAGCTGGCATGTCTGCACACTTCTCTTCTCTTCGAGATATATCACTAGGGGTTCCCTTCTGACGGGAGCTCAACGGAGCGCGGCTTTTCCCCTGCGATGTCTGGCCTCAAGTGAGGTCAAAGCCCCTCCAGAAGCGAGCCTCACGCCTCCAGCAAAATGTCCACATCTCCTAGCCAGTCATTTATCTGTTTTCTTCTTCATTGCCCATAATCTCAAATTGTTATACATATCCAAGCAACTATTTTACATATGCGTTATCACCTCAATATTTGCTAGACCTTCTAATCAGGTCAGGCTTGATGAATAACTCTCAAGGAGGGAGACTCGTTTCTCCTGCAGGCTGAGATCATAACATAAGTCAATATTGACTTATTAAATTTACGAGAACGGGATGGCTGGGTACAGCTGATCGTCGCCTTTTGGGACCCTCTCAACAACCGTCGCTGTGTCACCAACCTGAATGTTCAATTTATATTAATTTAATTCAGAAGTAAAATCAGAGAAAGTTATTTAAAACATTATTATCTGATTCTTTATTTTTCTCGCTGTATTTTATGAAGAACACACCATATTATATCTACCAAGACATTATCTACCTGTTTAATCCAGGCATCTCTTTACCAGTCTCCGTGGTTTAGTGGTAAGACACTCGCCTGGCGTTCCGTGAGCGCTTTGTCATGGGTTCGTATCCTGGCTGGGGAGGATTTACTGGGCGAAAATCCTTAACTGTAGCCTCTGTTTAACTCAACAGTAAAATGAGTATTTGGTTGTAAAAACGATTCTTCGCGGCGGGGATAGTATTCCAGGGAACTGCCCGAAACGCTACGCTACGCGTACTAGTGGCTGTACAAGAATGTAACAACTCTTGTATATATCTCCAAAAAAAAAAAAAAAAAAAATCAAGCTCCCTAACACGTCATGGCAACTGTTGTAGGCCTACAGTGTACATACCCCAGCCGTCACACGTATCCCGTTACACTGGCTCCCCATCTTCTCCTCCCCTCCTTCCTCTCTTCCCTCCTCCCCTCTTCCCCTTCCTCCTTCTCATTCCCTTTCTCTTACCCCTCTCCTCTTCCCCCTTCTCTTTCCGTTCCTTCACATCCCCCCTCCTCATCCCCCCTTCTCTTACTTCTTCCCCCTACCCTCTCATCCCCCTTCCCTCACTCCTCCTCCTCTTCGCCCTCCCCCTCTTACCTCTACTACTTCTACCCCTGCTATTCTCCCCCTCCTCTTCTCCGCCGTCACTTAGTTCCCCCCTCTCCGACGTCCTCCTCCTTGCACCTTCCCCCTCCACCATCTTCCTCCTTCCTCAAACACCTACTCCTTCCTCCTCGACCTCCTCCTCCTCCTCCTCCCCTTCTTCCTACTTGATCTCCTCCTCCTTAATTCCTCCTCGAGCTCCTCTATCTTCTACTCTTCCTCCTTGCCCTCCTCCTCCTTCCTCCTCGCCCTCTTCCTCCTTGCCCTCTTCCTCATTCCACCTCTCCTTCCTCCTCGCCCTTTTCCTCGTTCCTCCTTGCACCCCTCCTCATTCCACCTCTCCTTCCTCTTTGCCCTCCTCCTCCTCCTCGCTCTCCTCCTCCCTCCTCACCCTACTCCTCGTCCTCCTTCTTCCACGAACTCCTTCCTCCTTACTCCAAAACCACCTCCTCCTTCCTCCTTCCACCTCGCCTTCCTCACTACTACTTCCTACTACTCCTTCCTCACCCTCCTCCTCCTTCCTCCTTACTCCTTGCCCTCCTCCTGCCACGCCCTCCTCCTCCTTCTTCCTCCATCCTACTCGCTCTCTTTCTCCTTCCTCCTGTTTCCACCTCGCCTTTCTCCTCCTCCCTCCTCGCCGCCCTCCTTCCTCCTCTCCCTCCTCCTCCCTAAGTGCAGTATGGATGCACTTCCATACTCCCCTTCCCCTCCTCTTCCTTGACTTCTGTAGTTCTGAGGTGTTGCATGGTGAGTTGTACTGAGGTGTTGCATGGTGAGTTGTACTCACCTACATGCACGCACCTAGTTGTTCTCGTGTAGTTGTACTCACCTACATGCACACACCTAGTTGTTCTCGTGTAGTTGTACTCACCTACATGCACACACCTAGTTGTTCTCGTGTAGTTGTACTCACCTACATGCACACACCTAGTTGTTCTCGTGTAGTTGTACTCACCTACATGCACGCACCTAGTTGTTCTCGTGTAGTTGTACTCACCTACATGCACTCCCCTAGTTGCTCTCATGCAGTTGCACTCACCTACTTGTATCCATCTAGCAGTGTTCACCAAGATGTACTCACCTAGCTACATGTACTCTCCTAGTTGCACTAATGTTGTACTTGCCTAGTTGTACTCACCTATTTGTACTTCAGTGATATTTAATGTAAAATCTACTATAATACAGATGCATGCGATAAAGAGGTATTTTGATGCACTCAAATTTTTTATTAGAAAAACTGGTAGATTAAATGTTGCGGTTGTCCTTCATATACCTATGCAGCAGTATTTTCCATTTATGTTGATGTATTATGCATAAAGTACCAAAATATAATTTAAACATAAAAACAGTATTGCTGAATACAGCATTTAGCAAACAGTGTTATAATTTTTTTTTAGCAAGATCATAATAAAAAGTAAATGTTTCGCACACCTATCATACAACTAAGTCACAGCATTCACAATTTATATGTATAATGTACATAAATTTAATATTTTAACATGAACAAAATATTTTTTTAGTAAATAAAGGTGAAACTAGTGTAAGAAAAGGCAGCATTTGCTGTATTACATAAAAAATACTTTTACCATTCTTGGGTTAAAGGTTGCTCATGTGCTTGTTCAACCACACATGAAACTTCTCTCTCCCCACAATCATGTTGAAACTTTGGTGAAGGTTTCCAAAACGTTGTGTGTTTGCTGGGTCGCATTGGGGAGCTTTCTGTTCGGCAGACATTCCCTCTCCTTATTTGCCAGCTTGGGCTTCTTTGGGGGTAGCGCCCAAGATCTTCCCATGACTCCACCTCTTCCTTGGCTCAGGTGAGCCTTGTCGGGGCTGATTCCGTTCTGCCTCGCGTGTCTTGCCTTTGGTTGGTGGTCTGGAGGCTTCGTTGTTGGTGTTCCACCTGCGTGCTTCTAGGCGGCAGTATGGGGTATTTTGGCGGTCCTTCCATTTCCTCATGTGCCTTTTTAGGTGGCTGCAGTTGTTAGCGTCGGCTTGATTTTTCTGGTGCGGGTTGGGGGCCGTCATCTTCCCACATACTGCCGCATCGTTTCATGCGGCGTTAGCGGAGCCACTTCGGCTTGCTTTCAGTCTTGGTGTTGCTTCTGCGCCATTAGTGAGCTGTCTAGTGTGTTTCACCTCCGGCCTGTTCATGCGCCGCTTGCACCGTCCTGGTCTCTGGTCAGCGTGCTCTGTCTTCTCCTCAGTTGGTGGTGCCCCTTTGATTCAGGTTTGCTTTTCGACGGCTCTTTCCTGTTGGCATTTGCCTCTGGGGGTCGGGGTCACTGGGCTTCTTGCTCTCTTCCGCAGGGGTTTCTGCTCCTTCCGTCTTGGCGTTTTGGTTGTTCGGTGGCAGCCGTCTCCATCTTTTCTGGCACGGGATGGGGCTGCTGCGTTCCAGACGGGTCCTTGGTTGGTCAGGCCGGGGGTGCATCGGGTTTTGTGTTCAGTGGCGGCCCTCTGCTGGTATTTGCTTGCTGTGGCCTCTATGTCCAGGGCGCGCTTTGAGTTGATCCAGTTCCGTTCTTCCCTGTTTGTGGGTAATGGTGTCCCAGGTTATCCGCCGTGTTATTGCGACTAGCCTGCCTGTGTTCTTTCCCCATGCCCGTGGCATTCTTGGCTTTGCTGCTCTTGCTGCCGTCTGGGCGGCGTGTCCTTGCTGTCATTCGGGCACGGATCTTTTGGCGATCGTACAGGGATCTAGCTGCTCATTGTCTCGTGTTGTTCCAAGGCCCTTTCGGGGCTATGTTGCCTTGGGTTGGCGTTCGCAGTCGGTTGTCTCGCTTCAGTTGAGGGGTGTGTGGTGACCGCCTCCCGGTTCCGTCCCTTTGACCTTCCTCTGTGGGTAGTTAGCTCCGGGAAGCCGACGGGGCTCTCCCCAGAAAACCAGCGTTGAATGTAATGAAACGCCATTTTCTGAGTGAGACCCGGAGGCTCCCCTGCAACCTTCCCTCCCTCCGGTCGGCGGTTTTTCGTGTGTTTTGACATCCAGCCTCAGAACTGATGGGTGGATAGCCGGCGTGAGAGGTCTGGGGCTACCACTTTCCCCTCCCACGGAGGGGGGGGGGGGGGGAGCTGCGCAGACAGCGGCGCGGTGACGTGTGACGTCATACTAGTTTGCTTGTTTTCTGTTGGGGAGTTCTATCCACTAGTTCGGCTTTTGGTAGCAATTTTAACCAGAATAGGGGTTTGTTTTGGAATGCTTACCTATCTGGATGCTTGACCTGGTCGATGGCAGACATAGAATGCTTAATTCCAACTACTCGGAGGTTTCTATAGGCCATTGCTCCCCTTGCCTCTCTGAGGGGGCCAGGTTCTGGCTGTGGTCCCCGGTAGGCCCTAGAACTCTATACACATGACTGATGCCAAAGTCTGACATTAGCATATCAGCCTGGTATAGCTCCGGGGAGCCTCCGGGTCTCACCCAGAAAATGGCATTTCATTATATTCAACACTTTTTTTGTATTCATTTACTTTCCTTGAATGTTCTTATTGTGAGTTTAGATCTCTTTTAGTATAAAGTGTTTACCCTGCCCCTCATGCACTTAGTTAGATTTCCTCCAATATTTTTAAGTTTTCCCCAAAATGATTTTCGTAATAGTGTCTTCATTAGTATGTGTAACTCTTGTCCCTGCAACTGTAGGTTTTCTTATGTTCTTTGCCCCCTCCCCATCTGGCCCGCTGGCGTCGTGAGTTGGCTTGGTGGTCGGGTGCCGGAGTGTGATGCGCCATGGGACAGTCCTCTATCCTTTTGTCACCTTATGCTCCTGCTGCTGTCTTCTCCAATTGTGCCGGATCGCTTTTCCTTTCCCTTATGTTACGTTTTTCTCCCCCCCCCCCCCCCCTCTTCTCCTATCTGCTTGTTGTTTCCTGCCGACCTTTTGCTTGTTTTGGTTATTGTTTTGGACTTCTTCTATTTTGACGCCCAGGTGCTTCGGGAGGCATACTCTTGCACCCGTAGAACTGTAGTACCCAACGTCGAGAGCGAGGGGAACCTTTTATTGTCAATCCTCCTTTCGTCACTGAACCCGATCTCGACAGACTGACGGTTCTTAAGGTGGTGTTTGTGAGGGTGTATACTCACAATGCACCCCTAGGAGGCCCCGGCATGATCGGCAATAGCTTCTTGTTGGGTGTCCTGCCTTTAATTGTGGCCCCATGGTGGGTATGGGGGCACATTCGTGAATGAATGTTTTTCTCTTCGTACTTATGACTAATTCTGTTCCTCTTCTATCTTCTCAGGCTCCTGGGGTGGGCGACCAAGCCCCCGAGTTGGACCGTGTTGGAAGACCGGGCTCTGTAGCCCCCATTGCATTGGACCCCGACCTTGCTCCTCCTCTGACCCTCATGACTACTCCCCTCGGCTCGCCTCCCTCCTCTGTGGTTGGGTCGAGCCCCAAGCCCCCAGTGGTGAGCACCTCGTTCCCTGGCATGGCTCAGTCTCTCGTTGTGAATACTGCGCCTTTTAACCTCCCCCCCCTCCCCCCCCCCTATCTCTCTCTCTCTCTCTCTCTCTGGGGGTTCTCAACGCCGTTCTCGACACGGCCGCACTCACTCGATCCCTTCCCATACTGATGCGTATCAAGCCTTCTTTGATCCCGCTTCGTGGGCCAAATACTTTGATCTCCTCCCTCTTGATTCTGCGCCTCATGACGATTTCTCCCTTCATAGGCACCTTGTTGATTCCCTAGATGTCTCTGTTACTTTCCACCCCACACATCTCGGTACACGTGTCGTTGTTGCTCCTTCTCAGGATGCAGCCTCCCGCTTGGCTGCCTTGACGAGATCCCTGTTCGGGTCTCCACGAATGCTAGGTTAAATGCCAGTGTTGGCACTATTCTCCTCCCACCCCATGTTGTTACCGGTGTTTGGAATCTCCAGGACTGCCACGAAGATATTCGTCATATCCTTGATGTCCAGGGCCATTCTGTCCTCCAGGTCGACTTCATTTACTCGTCTCTCTTATGGTGTCAACCACTTCGGGTTGTGAAGATTACCTTTGATGGTAGGACCCTTCTGCCCTCTGTCATTCTTGCTGGTGCCAGGTGTTCCATGCAGTTGTACATTCCCTCTCCTCGGCTCTGTAATAAGTGCTGGAGGTTTGGGCATGGTGCCCTCCGCTGCTCTGGAACGGTCTCTCTCTGTCCTTTGTGTGGGGGGGGCAAAGGTCACTAAGTTGGAGTGCACTTCTCCCCAGGCTCGCTGCCTCAATTGCGGTGAGGCCCACCCTACCTTCTCCTGTGCGTGTATACATTACAAGCTTGAGGCAGCCATCCTCAACTTGAAGCACCGGGAGCATTTATCTTTCCTGAGGCAAGGCGCCAGGTTCGCCGACTCCCACCTTATGCTAATGTGTCTTATGCTCACGTGTTGCGCTCTTCCTCTCCTTGTCCTTCCCACCTTCCTCAGCCTCAATACCGTTTCCAGGCCTTGGACCCTGATTCGCCCACCGCCCCCCTCCTCTTTGAGTTCTGTCCCAAAGGGTCCCCCTCCTGGTCCTCTGTCTGGGGTTCCCCTTCTTTCTGCCCGGTCTGACATGTCTCCTGTGTCTTCTTCCTCGTCTCCCTCCGATCCTCCTTCCCATCCTTCTCCTCCGTCTTTTGGCTCTCCTTGCAGCCTGTCCGTACGAGCTGATGTCCAACGCTCTCCCAACTGCCATCGTATATGCTCTCGTTCAGCTTCTCCTGTTGAGACGCTGGAATCCGTTGCCCAGAACGTAGTTGCTGGGACACCTGTCTCTCTGAGTCAGAAGCAAAAGCCTGGCTCCTCTCCTTCCTTCTCCCCGGCGGGTAAAAAGGCTTTGCATTCTTCCTCGTCCCCTACTTCTGACACTCTAGCTCCATCCCCTCCCGTTTCGGTGGTCGCGCCCCCTGTTCCTGCTATGGAGGTCTTTTTGACCTCCGCTTCCCTTTCAATTGGTGCCCTTGCTGAGGTGCATTCCCTGGTTTCTGCCCCTCCTGCTGCTGTCCTTGACCCTCGGTTATCCCCCCCCCCCCTCTTCCTCCTCCAGACCCTACTCGTCTTCCCCTGGTTGGTCCTCTAGCTACCTTCCCTCCTTTACTCAGTTTACCCATGCCCCCCTAACCCTGACTTCGCTGACCCGGATCCTGCGCTTCTTTAACTTGCTGTGTTCCCTTTTCGCCTTCGTTTCTTCATTGTTCTCTGTTGCTGTCCTTCCTCTTCTCGTCGGTGTCCATCCTTCAATGGAATGTTCATGATTATTATGCCAATTTCTGATGGGCGCTCGCCTCCTTCCCGAGATGGCTCTTCCCTCTCCCATGAGAGGGGTAGCTTCCAATGTATATTGATTGATTATTTTTACTGTCTACACATAAGATTGAGATAAGATGTGATTATAATATAATCTTTATATCCTATATCTAATTATAAGTAGTACTTGCTAGCACTACTGATTCTTATTAAGGATTCTATTTAATCCCTACCGGATATTGACTAATCGTTCCAATAGTTTTTTAATTAAGAAATCCTTCTAGAAGCTTCTGGATCCTTGAGAAATCATGTACAAAGTCACGTAGGCACCTATAGGGCCCTATGGTGTACGTGATCATAGTGGCATTGTCATCAAGGATCAAGATGTATAATGAATCTATAATGATTCTGATATGATTTAAATATGATATAGAAATAATACATTTTTTTGATAATAATATTGATATAGTGGGTAAAAATTTTCCACAATTAGAACAGAGGCGCAACCCAGTATGGTGCAAAACATCAAGATGGCAAAGAGAAGAAGGAGAAGCCTATGAGTAAGCAGGACAACCATAATCGAGCATAGACAGGTTGAGAGAGGAATGTAAAGGGAGTAGAGTGTGCCTATCCGCTCCCCAAGAAGTATGGGACAATACCCGAAGCAGGGTAAGGACCTTAGAGCATTCAACATGGAGGTAAGAGATATGGGGCGTCCAAGACAAAAGAGTGTCAAAAATCAACCCCAAAAGCTTAGCGGAATCCTTGTATACAATGGGGTGACCATAAAGCGACAAAGGATGAAGAACAACACGCTTCCGAGTAAAAGTCATAGCACAAGTCTTGGATGAAGAGAACCTGAAGCCATGATCGGTGGCCCAAGATGGCATGGCATCAATCGCAAGTTGAAGCCGGTGTTGAAGAGAGAGGTGAATCATCACCCTGACAGCAAAGGTTAAGATCGTTGACATGAAGAGTGGAGAAGACGCCTGAAGGAAGAGAGGAAAGAAGACCATTGAGGGCAACCAGAAAAAGTGGTGCACAGAACACTACCCTGGGGCACACCATCGTATTGCTGAAAAGAGGCAGAGCGAGCAGAACTAAGCCTCACCCGAAAAGAACGACAAGAGAGGAAGCTGCGGAAAAAGAGAGGGAGATGACCAAGAAGCCCAAAAAAATGAAGCTAGGATTTATTTTATTTATTTATTTATATATATACAAGAAGGTACATTGGGTTTGTGAGAATACATTGGATAGTACAGTATATACATTCTTGTAAAGCCACTAGTAAGCACAGCGTTTCGGGCAGGTCCTTAATCTAGCAGATAATTTTAAGTAGGTAATTTCAATCAGAATTGATAAATGATAAAGATACATTACAAGAGAAAAATGAGATGAGAGAGATAAGTAGGTATATTAAAGCATATTGTTATATTAAAGCTCTGATTGATTACATTGACAGCTTGATTAGTAATTTAAACAAGGTTACTAGACACCATACAGCAGATTGACAGCACATATAAGACAGCAATGATCACAATGGTAAAGATGTTCAGATTGGGTACATAAAGATTGGGAGACTGGGTAGCAAAAGATACAGATAAACAAGATTTATAAACACCATACAACAGATTGGCAGCACATATAAGAAAACAGCAATGATCACAATGGTAAAGATGTACAAATTGGGAACATAAAGGTTGGGAGATTGGGTTGCAATTGATACAGTGCAATTTTAAGGCAAAAAGTGAAAAACTATGAAGATGAAATTAGGTACTTTTTAGTATTGATTTTGAATGATGTAAAAGTTGGACAGCTTTTCAATTCAGTAGGGAGTGAGTTCAATAAACTGGGTCCCTTTATTTGCATAGAGTGTTTACACAGATTAAGTTTAACTCTGGGGATATCAAAGAGATATTTATTTCTGGTGTGATAATGGGTCCTATTACATCTGTCCAAGAAGAGTTTCAGACAAGGATTTGCATTTAAGAACAGGGTTTTGTAAATGTAGTTGACACAAGAGAATTTGTGGAGTGAGATTATGTTTAGCATGTTTAGGGAGTTAAACATGGGGCTGTGTGTTGTCTGAAAGCAGAATTTGATATTATTCTCATAGCAGATTTTTGCTGGGTGATGATGGACTTGAGGTGGTTTGCAGTGGTTGAACCCCATGCACAGATACCATAGTTGAGATAGGGATAGATTAGTGCATAATATAGAGAGATGAGAGCAGAGTTAGGAACATAATATCTGATTTTGGAGAGTATACCAATTGTTTTAGAGACTTTCTTAGTTATGTGTTGTATGTGGGTAATGAAGTTGAGTCTCTTGTCTAGGAATATGCCAAGAAACTTTCCATCATTTTTATTGCTAATGTTTACATTGTCAATCTGAAGTTGAATTGCAATTGTAGATTTGCTTCCGAATAGGATGTAGTAGGTCTTTTCTATGTTAAGTGTTAGTTTGTTGGTTGACATCCATAAGTGGACTTTTTTTAGTTCATTATTAACAACACCATTTAGTGTATGTGGGTTGGGGTGGGAGTAGATGAGGGTAGTATCATCAGCAAACAAAATAGGTTTCAGAATGTTAGAGACATTAGGCAGATCATTAATGTATATAAGAAAAAGAAGAGGTCCCAAGATGCTGTCCTGTGGCACTCCAACAGTTATTGGTAGAATGGGAGAGATTATATTATTGATGGCTACACATTGGTGTCTATCACTAAGATAGGATTGGATATAGTCCAGTGCATGGCCTCGGATTCCATAATGATGGAGTTTACTTAAGAGGTAATCATGATTAACAGTATCAAAGGCCTTTCTCAGGTCAATGAAGAGTCCAATTGGAAACTCATTTTTGTCAAGAGCTGAGTAAATTATATCAAGGAGACTAATAATTGCATCGTTGGTACTCTTTTGAGAGCGGAAGCCAAACTGACAGGGGCTAAGAATGTCGAATTTTACGAGATAGGAGTAGAGCTGTTTATAGATAATTTTTTCAAATATTTTTGATAGTATGGGTAGGTTCGATATTGGTCTATAGTTGTTTATGTCTGACGGATTACCTCCTTTATGAACTGGCGTTACTCTTGCTTTTTTAAGGATATCAGGGAAGGTATGACACTCAAGGGATTTGTTGAACAGCAGAGCTATAGGTGGCGCAAGGGCATGGGAGGCGCTCTTGTATACAATGGATGGGATTTCACTGATGTTCCCAGCTTTGGTTTTTAGTGAGTGTATGATGGACACAACATCTGACGGGCTGACTGGTGAAAGGAGAAGAGAGTTTGGATAGCTGCCTGAGAGATATGTGTTGATATGTGTCTGAGTCTGTGGGATTTTACTTGCAAGGTTAGCACCAATCGATGAAAAGAAGCTATTAAATTCATTCGCCATTTCTAAGTCAGATGACAGTGTAAGGCCATCCTTAGAGAGTGTTATCTGGTTGTGGGAGTGTTGTTTAGTTCCCAGGATGTTAGAGATGGTATTCCATGTGCTTTTCATGTTGCCTTTTGCTTCTTTGAATCTAGTCTCATAATATGAAAGTTTAGCTTTTCTTATAATACTGGTAAGCACTGACGAGTACCTTTTAACTACTTCCACTGAAACTAGGCCACTCCTAAATTTCTTTTCGTATTCATGTTTTTTGTTGATTGATTTAATTATGCCACTTGTGAGCCACGGGTTATTTTTTCTTTTATCAGTTACTTGTTTGGTTAGGAGGGGACAGTGAGTGTTGTAGAGACTTAGAGTTTTGGAGAGAAAGAGGTTAGTTGATGAGTTTATATCCTGTGAATTATTAAATTCAGATTCCCAGTTAATATTGTGGAGAGCATTAGAGAGATTGCCTAAAGCTGATTCACTATGTAGCCTGAATGAAAGTTTTTTGGTTTCTGGTGGTGATGTGTCAATGTTTGCTATGAGGAAAGTAGGATAGTGGTCAGTTGTTCTGTCATAAATTACCCCAGATGTAAGGGGAGCTGTTATATTAGTCCATAGGTGATCCAGGGTAGTGGCAGATGTTTGAGTGACTCGGGTGGGCTTGGTGATTGTGGGGATTAACATACAGGAGTGCATGCTGTTACGGAAATAGTCAACTTGAGGGTTGTTTTGAAGACCCAGGTCAATATTGAAATCACCTCCCAGAATGATGTGATTTTTGTTGAGATTGTTATTTATGATAAGATTCCTTACATTGTCAGAGAATGAAGCTATGTTGGTATTAGGAAATCTATAGATGGCACCGATTATCAGGGAGGATTTAAGGGATTTACTGGAGAACTTGGCAAAGGTATATTCACAATAGTCGTCTCTATCACTAATGACACTATTGCAAATGAAGGTATCTTTGTAATATATTGCTGTACCGCCACCTTTTTTATTAGGCCTGCAGTTATGAATGGCTTTATAACCAGCTAAATTGTAGAGTTGGGTATAGTCATTACTTAGCCAAGTTTCTGTTAAAATGATGAAAGATAATTTAGTACCTAGTGCTGTAAGAAGTGCATTTATATCATCAAAATGTTTACCAAGTGACCTAACATTTTGGTTGTAAACTGATAAGCAGGTGCTATTTAGGAGTTTGTTTTTTGCAAGATTTGCTGTGTAATACCTGCAATAATGATGATCAATGTGCTGATTTGTGTGGATATGGGACAGAAGATTTCGATCAGGATCAATATCAGTAAGCATATAGATAAGATAATGTCACGATACAATAAGATAAGCAATTACAGGAACAGATGAAAACTAAATCTGCTGTAAAATAGAAAGTTATTATAGCAAAACACAACAATATAATAATATAACAATACAATAAGAACTTACAAAGTATTGAGTCTGCTAAAATTAGAGAATAATTATGGCAAAACACAACAATAAATGCAAGTAAACAAAAGAATTGAAACAATTAGAGGTAGAATAAAAGTCACTAGATAGCCATGAAGGATACACAAGTTTGGTGGAGAGAACAAAAAAATCAGTAGAGACTGTCCTGATGAATATATAAAAAAAAATTTGACAAATGATAATTGTAAAGTAAAAAATCTTAAAGATAATAAATTTTAATTAGCTTAGTTTTAACCTATAATTAGAATGAACTTAATTAAAAGAACAAAATGAGATCAATAATTGATTTCAATAAATGACATAGATCAATACAATTAAATTTACAATTTAAATGGAATTGGGTAGGATTAGATTTAAGAGTAAAATTTTACAATGAAACTGAGGTAGATGCTTGCATAAGTGCATGGAGACTTGATGGATTATTTAGGAAATTATATGAATGAGAGAACATTAGGTAAATGGTAAGGGAGAGACAGCACCTTAGACAAAGTTAGATTAAGTTAGGTTTTTAGGTAGATTAGTTAGGATAGAATATGATATCGCGAAGTGGTCATTAGCCTTTTCCAGGTCAAAAAGGACGGCAACAATGGATGTCTTCGCAGCAAAAGCAGTACAAATATAGACCTCCAAGTTCACCAGGACATCTGTTGCGCTGCCGCACTTGCGGAAACCAAATTGAGAAGGGGAGAGGAGGTGGTGGTGGTCTAAGAACCACATCAGACGAACGTTAACCATACGTTCAAAGAGTTTGCAGACACAACCTGTGAGAGCAATAGGGCAAAAGTTCTTAGGAGATGTTCCCAGAGACCCTGGTTTGCAAACAGGGAGGACAATGGCATCGAGCCAGTCCGGCAAGGACTGACGATGGCTCTCAGATCCGATTATACAGAATCAGTAAATACTGAGACGTGCACGGAGGGAGATGGCGAAGCATCTCATAATAAAGGCCATCAGAGCCCGTCGCCGAAGAACCGCAGAGGGCCAGGGCAGACCAAAGTTTAGAGAGAGAGAGAAGGGATCGTTATAGGGAAGGCGAAGATGAGTACAGAAATCCAAAAGACAAGATTCAAGGACAGGTTTATGAAGAAGGAAAGATTGGGGAAGATGAAAACCAGAGCTAACAGAAGAAAAGTGGGAACCCAGTTCGGTAACGACCTGCAACGGCTACGCCACAAGAGTACCCGGAGGTGAGGACCGGTGAGATATCGGGAACGAACTTACCCGCTATCTTGGATACGCTTCCAGATCTGCGACAGAGGAGTTTCAGACGTAATGGTGAAGACATAAGATGCCCATACCCATCCAAGAGTGCGGATGGCCCTACGGGCCACCGCACTCGCCTTCCGAAATAAAAGAAAAGAATCGGCAGTCTGCCGGCGGCGGTGTTTCTTCCAGGCTGCATGCTTACAGCAGACAGCCCGAGCACAGTCTGTATTCCACCAGGGAACGCACTTCTGTGGGCCCCGAGAGGAAGAGCGAGGAATAGAGCAGAGGGCCGCGTCGAAGACGGTGTCATGAAAAAGGAGGAGAGAGCGAAGGAGAGGTCAGAGAGAGCAGCACTGAGGGTAAATAGGTTCCTGTCTGCCTTAGCAAACTTCCACCTAGGGAAGGAGAGGGGAGGGTGAAAAGAGAAAAAGGTAACAAGGATTGGGAAATGGTCACTGCCATGGAGGTCATCAAGAACCTGCCACGTGAAATCTAAGTAAAGAGAAGAAGAGCAAAGAGAAAGATCAAGACAGGAAAGGGTGCGAGTCCAAGAGTCCAAATGCGTGGGCTCACCAGAATTCAGAAGAGACAGGGAAGAAGAGAGGATGAATGGCTCAAGAAGGCGACCCCGGGTGTTCGTCAGAACATCACCCCAAAGGGAATGACGACAATTGAAATCGCCCAGCAGGAGCACAGGCTCCGGCAAGGAGTCCAGTAGGTGTTTCAGATCGGTTAGAGAAAGCGGGACATTCGGGGGGAGATAAATAGGACAACGGTGTACTATTTCCTCACAAAGATACGAGCAGCAGAACAATGGTGAGGTGAAGGAAAAAGTAAGGGGACAAAGAGAACATCAGAGCGAATCAAGAGAGCAGAAGAGTTGGGAGCCCCAGCAACAGCTGGGGGGGGGGGAGGGGAAGAGAGAAAGGAATAGCCACGAAAGCGACCAGGACGAGAACCAAGCATCGACTCCTGGAGACACACACAGGGGCGAAAACCGCAAAATCAGAAGCTGGAGTTAAAGGAAATTGGCGTAATAATCATGAACATTCCATTGAAGGATGGACACCGACGAGAAGAGGAAGGACAGCAACAGAGAACAATGAAGAAACGAAGGCGAAAAGGGAACACAGCAAGTTAAAGAAGCGCAGGATCCGGGTCAGCGAAGTCAGGGTTAGGGGGCATGGGTAAACTGAGTAAAGGAGGGAAGGTAGCTAGAGGACCAACCAGGGGAAGACGAGTAGGGTCTGGAGGAGGAAGAGGGGGGGGGGGGGATAACCGAGGGTCAAGGACAGCAGCAGGAGGGGCAGAAACCAGGGAATGCACCTCAGCAAGGGCACCAATTGAAAGGGAAGCGGAGGTCAAAAAGACCTCCATAGCAGGAACAGGGGGCGCGACCACCGAAACGGGAGGGGATGGAGCGAGAGTGTCAGAAGTAGGGGACGAGGAAGAATGCAAAGCCTTTTTACCCGCCGGGGAGAAGGAAGGAGAGGAGCCAGGCTTTTGCTTCTGACTCAGAGAGACAGGTGTCCCAGCAACTACGTTCTGGGCAACGGATTCCAGCGTCTCAACAGGAGAAGCTGAACGAGAGCATATACGATGGCAGTTGGGAGAGCGTTGGACATCAGCTCGTACGGACAGGCTGCAAGGAGAGCCAAAAGACGGAGGAGAAGGATGGGAAGGAGGATCGGAGGGAGACGAGGAAGAAGACACAGGAGACATGTCAGACCGGGCAGAAAGAAGGGGAACCCCAGACAGAGGACCAGGAGGGGGACCCTTTGGGACAGAACTCAAAGAGGAGGGGGGCGGTGGGCGAATCAGGGTCCAAGGCCTGGAAACGGTATTGAGGCTGAGGAAGGTGGGAAGGACAAGGAGAGGAAGAGCGCAACACGTGAGCATAAGACACATTAGCATAAGGTGGGAGTCGGCGAACCTGGCGCCTTGCCTCAGGAAAGATAAATGCTCCCGGTGCTTCAAGTTGAGGATGGCTGCCTCAAGCTTGTAATGTATACACGCACAGGAGAAGGTAGGGTGGGCCTCACCGCAATTGAGGCAGCGAGCCTGGGGAGAAGTGCACTCCAACTTAGTGACCTTTGCCCCCCCCACACAAAGGACAGAGAGAGACCGTTCCAGAGCAGCGGAGGGCACCATGCCCAAACCTCCAGCACTTATTACAGAGCCGAGGAGAGGGAATGTACAACTGCATGGAACACCTGGCACCAGCAAGAATGACAGAGGGCAGAAGGGTCCTACCATCAAAGGTAATCTTCACAACCCGAAGTGGTTGACACCATGAGAGAGACGAGTAAATGAAGTCGACCTGGAGGACAGAATGGCCCTGGACATCAAGGATATGACGAATATCTTCGTGGCAGTCCTGGAGATTCCAAACACCGGTAACAACATGGGGTGGGAGGAGAATAGTGCCAACACTGGCATTTAACCTAGCATTCTTGGAGACCCGAACAGGGATCTCGTCAAGGCAGCCAAGCGGGAGGCTGCATCCTGAGAAGGAGCAACAACGACACGTGTACCGAGATGTGTGGGGTGGAAAGTAACAGAGACATCTAGGGAATCAACAAGGTGCCTATGAAGGGAGAAATCGTCATGAGGACGCAGAATCAAGAGGGAGGAGAATCAAAGTATTTGGCCCACGAAGCGGGATCAAAGAAGGCTTGATACGCATCAGTATGGGAAGGGATCGAGTGAGTGCGGCCGTGTCGAGAACGGCGTTGAGAACCCCCAGAGAGAGAGAGAGAGAGAGATAGGGGGGGGGGGAGGGGGGGGAGGTTAAAAGGCGCAGTATTCACAACGAGAGACTGAGCCATGCCAGGGAACGAGGTGCTCACCACTGGGGGCTTGGGGCTCGACCCAACCACAGAGGAGGGAGGCGAGCCGAGGGGAGTAGTCATGAGGGTCAGAGGAGGAGCAAGGTCGGGGTCCAATGCAAGTGTGGGCTACAGAGCCCGGTCTTCCAACACGGTCCAACTCGGGGGCTTGGTCGCCCACCCCAGGAGCCTGAGAAGATAGAAGAGGAACAGAATTAGTCCATAAGTACGAAGAGAAAAACATTCATTCACGAATGTGCCCCCATACCCACCATGGGGCCACAATTAAAGGCAGGACACCCAACAAGAAGCTATTGCCGATCATGCCGGGGCCTCCTAGGGGTGCATTGTGAGTATACACCCCCACAAACACCACCTTAAGAACCGTCAGTCTGTCGAGATCGGGTTCAGTGACGAAAGGAGGATTGACAATAAAAGGTTCCCCTCGCTCTCGACGTTGGGTACTACAGTTCTACGGGTGCAAGAGTATGCCTCCCGAAGCACCTGGGCGTCAAAATAGAAGTAAGTCCAAAACAATAACCAAAACAAGCAAAAGGTCGGCAGGAAACAACAAGCAGATAGGAGAAGAGGGGGGGGGGAGAAAAACGTAAACATAAGGGAAAGGAAAAGCGATCCGGCACAATTGGAGAAGACAGCAGCAGGAGCATAAGGTGACAAAAGGATAGAGGACTGTCCCATGGCGCATCACACTCTGGCACCCGACCACCAAGCCAACTCACGACGCCAGCGGGCCAGATGGGGAGGGGGCAAAGAACATAAGAAAACCTACAAGTTGCAGGGACAAGAGTTACACATACTAATGAAGACACTATTACGAAAATCATTTTGGGGAAAACTTAAAAATATTGGAGGAAATCTAACTAAGTGCATGAGGGGCAGGGTAAACACTTTATACTAAAAGAGATCTAAACTAACAATAAGAACATTCAAGGAAAGTAAATGAATACAAAAAAAGTGTTGAATATAATGAAATGCCATTTTCTGGGTGAGACCCGGAGGCTCCCGGAGCTATACCAGGCTGATATGCTAATGTCAGACTTTGGCATCAGTCATGTGTATAGAGTTCTAGGGCCTACCGGGGACCACAGCCAGAACCTGGCCCCCTCAGAGAGGCAAGGGGAGCAATGGCCTATAGAAACCTCCGAGTTGTTGGAATTAAGCATTCTATGTCTGCCATCGACCAGGTCAAGCATCCAGATAGGTAAGCATTCCAAAACAAACCCCTATTCTGGTTAAAATTGCTACCAAAAGCCGAACTAGTGGATAGAACTCCCCAACAGAAAACAAGCAAACTAGTATGACGTCACACGTCACCGCGCCGCTGTCTGCGCAGCTCCCCCCCCCCCCTCCGTGGGAGGGGAAAGTGGTAGCCCCAGACCTCTCACGCCGGCTATCCACCCATCAGTTCTGAGGCTGGATGTCAAAACACACGAAAAACCGCCGACCGCAGGGAGGGAAGGTTGCAGGGGAGCCTCCGGGTCTCACTCAGAAAATGGCGTTTCATTACATTCAACGCTGGTTTTCTGGGGAGAGCCCCGTCGGCTTCCCGGAGCTAACTACCCACAGAGGAAGGTCAAAGGGACGGAACCGGGAGGCGGTCACCACACACCCCTCAACTGAAGCGAGACAACCGACTGCGAACGCCAACCCAAGGCGAACATAGCCCCGAAAGGGCCTTGGAACAACACGAGACAATGAGCAGCTAGATCCCTGTACGATCGCCAAAAGATCCGTGCCCGAATGACAGCAAGGACACGCCGCCCAGACGGCAGCAAGAGCAGCAAAGTCAAGAATGCCACGGGGATGGGGAAAGAACACAGGCAGGCTAGTCGCAATAACACGGCGGATAACCTGGGACACCATTACCCACAAACAGGGAAGAACGGAACTGGATCAACTCAAAGCGCGCCCTGGACATAGAGGCCACAGCAAGCAAATACCAGCAGAGGGCCGCCACTGAACACAAAACCCGATGCACCCCCGGCCTGACCAACCAAGGACCCGTCTGGAACGCAGCAGCCCCATCCCGTGCCAGAAAAGATGGAGACAGCTGCCACCGAACAACCAAAACGCCAAGACGGAAGGAGCAGAAACCCCTGCGGAAGAGAGCAAGAAGCCCAGTGACCCCGACCCCCAGAGGCAAATGCCAACAGGAAAGAGCCGTCGAAAAGCAAACCTGAATCAAAGGGGCACCACCAACTGAGGAGAAGACAGAGCACGCTGACCAGAGACCAGGACGGTGCAAGCGGCGCATGAACAGGCCGGAGGTGAAACACACTAGACAGCTCACTAATGGCGCAGAAGCAACACCAAGACTGAAAGCAAGCCGAAGTGGCTCCGCTAACGCCGCATGAAACGATGCGGCAGTATGTGGGAAGATGACGGCCCCCAACCCGCACCAGAAAAATCAAGCCGACGCTAACAACTGCAGCCACCTAAAAAGGCACATGAGGAAATGGAAGGACCGCCAAAATACCCCATACTGCCGCCTAGAAGCACGCAGGTGGAACACCAACAACGAAGCCTCCAGACCACCAACCAAAGGCAAGACACGCGAGGCAGAACGGAATCAGCCCCGACAAGGCTTCACCTGAGCCAAGGAAGAGGTGGAGTCAGTGGGAAGATCTTGGGCGCTACCCCCAAAGAAGCCCAAGCTGGCAAATAAGGAGAGGGAATGTCTGCCGAACAGAAAGCTCCCCAATGCGACCCAGCAAACACACAACGTTTTGGAAACCTTCACCAAAGTTTCAACATGATTGTGGGGAGAGAGAAGTTTCATGTGTGGTTGAACAAGCACATGAGCAACCTTTAACCCAAGAATGGTAAAAGTATTTTTTATGTAATACAGCAAATGCTGCCTTTTCTTACACTAGTTTCACCTTTATTTACTAAAAAAATATTTTGTTCATGTTAAAATATTAAATTTATGTACATTATACATATAAATTGTGAATGCTGTGACTTAGTTGTATGATAGGTGTGCGAAACATTTACTTTTTATTATGATCTTGCTAAAAAAAAATTATAACACTGTTTGCTAAATGCTGTATTCAGCAATACTGTTTTTATGTTTAAATTATATTTTGGTACTTTATGCATAATACATCAACATAAATGGAAAATACTGCTGCATAGGTATATGAAGGACAACCGCAACATTTAATCTACCAGTTTTTCTAATAAAAAATTTGAGTGCATCAAAATACCTCTTTATCGCATGCATCTGTATTATAGTAGATTTTACATTAAATATCACTGAAGTACAAATAGGTGAGTACAACTAGGCAAGTACAACATGAGTGCAACTAGGAGAGTACATGTAGCTAGGTGAGTACATCTTGGTGAACACTGCTAGATGGATACAAGTAGGTGAGTGCAACTGCATGAGAGCAACTAGGGGAGTGCATGTAGGTGAGTACAACTACACGAGAACAACTAGGTGTGTGCATGCAGGTGAGTACAACTACACGAGAACAACTAGGTGCGTGCATGTAGGTGAGTACAACTACACGAGAACAACTAGGTGTGTGCATGTAGGTGAGTACAACTACACGAGAACAACTAGGTGTGTGCATGTAGGTGAGTACAACTACACAAGAACAACTAGGTGTGTGCATGTAGGTGAGTACAACTCACCATGCAACACCTCAGTACAACTCACCATGCAACACCTCAGTACAACTCACCATGCAACACCTCAGAACTACAGAAGTCAAGGAAGAGGAGGGGAAGGGGAGTATGGAAGTGCATCCATACTGCACTTAGGGAGGAGGAGGGAGAGGAGGAAGGAGGGCGGCGAGGAGGGAGGAGGAGAAAGGCGAGGTGGAAACAGGAGGAAGGAGAAAGAGAGCGAGTAGGATGGAGGAAGGAGGAGGAGGAGGGCGTGGCAGGAGGAGGGCAAGGAGTAAGGAGGAAGGAGGAGGAGGGTGAGGAAGGAGTAGTAGGAAGTAGTAGTGAGGAAGGCGAGGTGGAAGGAGGAGGTGGTTTTGGAGTAAGGAGGAAGGAGTTCGTGGAAGGAGGAGGACGAGGAGTAGGGTGAGGAGGGAGGAGGAGAGCGAGGAGGAGGAGGAGGAGGGCAAAGAGGAAGGAGAGGTGGAATGAGGAGGGGTGCAAGTGCAAGGAGGAACGAGGAAAAGGGCGAGGAGGAAGGAGAGGTGGAATGAGGAAGAGGGCAAGGAGGAAGAGGGCGAGGAGGAAGGAGGAGGAGGGCAAGGAGGAAGAGTAGAAGATAGAGGAGCTCGAGGAGGAATTAAGGAGGAGGAGATCGAGGAGGAAGAAGGGGAGGAGGAGGAGGAGGAGGAGGTCGAGGAGGAAGGAGTAGGTGTAGGAGGAAGGAGGAAGATGGTGGAGGGGGAAGGTGCAAGGAGGAGGACGTCGGAGAGGGGGGAACTAAGTGACGGCGGAGAAGAGGAGGGGGAGAATAGCAGGGGTAGAAGTAGTAGAGGTAAGAGGGGGAGGGCGAAGAGGAGGAGGAGTGAGGGAAGGGGGATGAGAGGGTAGGGGGAAGAAGTAAGAGAAGGGGGGATGAGAATGAGGGAGGAAGAGGAGCTAGGGGTAAGAGAAGGGGAAGAGGAGGGGTAAGAGAAGGGGAAGAAGAGGGGGGAGGGGTAAGAGAAGGGGGTAAAGAGGGGGGAGGGGTAAGAGAAGGGGGGATGAGGAGGGGGGATGTGAAGGAACGGAAAGAGAAGGGGGAAGAGGAGAGGGGTAAGAGAAAGGGAATGAGAAGGAGGAAGGGGAAGAGGGGAGGAGGGAAGAGAGGAAGGAGGGGAGGAGAAGATGGGGAGCCAGTGTAACGGGATCTGTGTGACGGCTGGGGTATGTACACTGTAGGCCTACAACAGTTGCCATGACGTGTTAGGGAGCTTGATTTTTTTTTTTTTTTTTGGAGATATATACAAGAGTTGTTACATTCTTGTACAGCCACTAGTACGCGTAGCGTAGCGTTTCGGGCAGTTCCCTGGAATACTATCCCCGCCGCGAAGAATCGTTTTTACAACCAAATACTCATTTTACTGTTGAGTTAAACAGAGGCTACAGTTAAGGATTTTCGCCCAGTAAATCCTCCCCAGCCAGGATACGAACCCATGACAAAGCGCTCACGGAACGCCAGGCGAGTGTCTTACCACTAAACCACGGAGACTGGTAAAGAGATGCCTGGATTAAACAGGTAGATAATGTCTTGGTAGATATAATATGGTGTGTTCTTCATAAAATACAGCAAGAAAAATAAAGAATCAGATAATAATGTTTTAAATAACTTTCTCTGATTTTACTTCTGAATTAAATTAATATAAATTGAACATTCAGGTTGGTGACACAGCGACGGTTGTTGAGAGGGTCCCAAAAGGCGACGATCAGCTGTACCCAGCCAACCCGTTCTCGTAAATTTAATAAGTCAATATTGACTTATGTTATGATCTCAGCCTGCAGGAGAAACGAGTCTCCCTCCTTGAGAGTTATTCATCAAGCCTGACCTGATTAGAAGGTCTAGCAAATATTGAGGTGATAACGCATATGTAAAATAGTTGCTTGGATATGTATAACAATTTGAGATTATGGGCAATGAAGAAGAAAACAGATAAATGACTGGCTAGGAGATGTGGACATTTTGCTGGAGGCGTGAGGCTCGCTTCTGGAGGGGCTTTGACCTCACTTGAGGCCAGACATCGCAGGGGAAAAGCCGCGCTCTGTTGAGCTCCCGTCAGAAGGGAACCCCTAGTGATATATCTCGAAGAGAAGAGAAGTGTGCAGACGTGCCAGCTGTGGAATTGAGCTGAGAACGTTGTGGTCTCAAGTCTTGGACGGCGAGGAGAGTTTAATAAGCTGCTCAGAGGCATTTTCGTGGGCTGTGTGGAGCGCCCTGACCAGACGCCGTCAGAGGGAGAGCGCCCTCGACCAGATAATCTGTGGTAAGCACGATTTAAGCCAGTTCATAGTGATTGCTTGTAGTTGGTCGTGTGCCCAGCGACAGTAGCGATGTTTATATATAAGTTAGACATGTTTTAATAAGGCAGAAGGCCTGAAATAAGAGAGTGGAGAGGGAGGAACACGGAGCGACGTCCGCCCCCTCTGAGCGCTGGCAGACAACTGAGGGAGCCCGGCTCCTGAGTGAAGCACCATAGTTGCTCAAGGAAACTTCATGATAGCAGCCTGGAGGAGCTGCAGAGGATCCTGGTAGTGAAGCCCGGAAGAACCTGAAGATATCAGGGTAGTGAACTTCCAGAGGTGGAAGGGGAAGTTCTGGTGGATTACTAGTAGGGAGTTGATAGTGTTTGGTTGTCATTAGCGTGCAAGATGCAGTGAGAGGTGAGTGATTGTTGGCATTCTTATGTCAAGGAGTTTTTTATACTGAAGTTTAGAGTTGCAGGCATAGGCTGGATTACCTACAGATGGATGTGTTCTAGGACTGATAGGGTGATCGATTGATCATTGCAGTGTAGCAAGGAACATTTATGCTGATATATGTTATTGCATTCACATGCTGATTTTCATTGTACACATTATATATATATATATATATATATATATATATATATATATATATATATATATATATATATATATATATATATATATATATATATATATATATATATAATGTTTATTCCTCTTGTTGATAGTGCAACAGTGTATGTAGACTTGATCCACTTAAGGAGGTTGATAGTATCAGGTGGTGAATCAGACGATAGGATACCACTTGATAAACTGATGATAGAGTTCTGATGGTGTTGGAGTGCAACCTGATTGTAATAGTATAGAGTATAGGATTCACTATTATTATATGTGTGTATGTATTGTGTATGTGCTTTGTCCAGTAAATGTATCACAATTTGCTGGTGTTTACCCTTGTCCTAGTGAGGCTTCCCAGGAGGTAGTAAAGAAGGAGAGAGAGAGAGAAAGAACCAAGAACCACTACTGTGGACAGGGTAGAAGGTAATATTAATAAGTCAAAGGGGGATCGAGGAGATCATATCACCTAAGGAGAGAGTGGGGAGTCACAGCGGCTCGAGTGGGTGTGTGCACGTGACAACGAGGCTAAGTGTTGGAGCCGCATCCCCTAAACGTGTGACGTCGAGCCCCTCTCCAAGAGCCAGAAGCGCCAAGGGTGATCTCCTGAGGAAGTATAAGCACTCTACCGAGTTGTGGGTTGGGTTGTCCATAAAGGAGCACGACGACACAACCAGCCCACAGTACTATAATACTTATTAAATATGTGCATAGGTGACATAGTTAACATAATAGTTTCCCTTGAAAAGCTTCATAGAAAACACCGACCTTACCTAACCTACTTAGTATGTTAAGATAAGCATCTTATTGCTTCGTAATTACAATTATTACCTAACCTATACCTATAATAGGTTAAGTAACAATTGTAATTACGAAGCTATAAGATGCTTATTTTAACATACTAAGTAGGTTAGGTAAGGTCGGTGTTTTCTATGAAGCTTTTCAAGGGAAACTATTATGTTTAGTATGTCACCTATGCACGCAACTAATAAGTCAATATTGACTTATTAAATTTGCGAGAACGGGTTGACCCAGCTGACCATCACCGTGGTGGGCCAGTGTTTATACCCATCACCCCCACTACCTGCAATCACCTCGCCCTCGTCCCCTTCCTTCTCTTACCCCTCCCCCCTCCTTAACTACCACCTCTTCCCCTTCTCTAATCCCTATTCTTCCCCTTCTCTTATCCCTACCCCCTCCTCATCCTCCTTCTCTTACCCCTCCTCTTCCCCCTACCCTCTCCTTCTCCTCTTTCCCTTCCTTCTCTTACTCCCCCTCCTCCTCTTACTTGTACTACTCCTACCCCTGCTATTCTTCCTCCTTCTCTTCTCCTCCGTTACCTAATTCCACCTTTTCCCCCCAGACGTCCTGCTCCTTCCCCCTCCTTTCCTCTTCTCTTCTTCCTCCTTCCTCTTAGACATACTCCTTCCTCCTCTTTCTCATCCTCCTTCCTCCTCTGCCTCGACCTCCTCCTCCTTCTTCCTTGTTCTCCTCCTCCTTCCTTTATGATCTTCTCCTCCTTCCTCTTCGACCTCATCCTTCTACCTGGAATTTTTCCTCCTTGACCTACTCCTTCCTCCTCGACCTACTCCTTCCTCCTCCTCCTCCCTTCTTAACCTCCTCCTCCTTCCTCCTTCTCGCCCTCCTCCTCTGCAACCTTTCTCTTCCTCCTTCCTACCTTACCAACTCCTCCTTCCTCTTCGACCTCCTACTCCTCCTTTCTCCTCCTACTTCCTACCTTACCAACTCCTCCTTCCTCTTTGACCTACTCCTCCTTTCTGCTCCTTAACCTCCTTTTTAACATCCTTCCTTTTCGCCTTCCCCCTTGACTTCCTACTGCTCCTTCCTCCACGCCCTCCTCCTCATTCCTCCTCGCCCTCCTCCTCGCTCTCTTCCTCCTCCTCCTCCTTCCTCCTCGCTCTCCTTCCTCCTCGCTCTCCTCCTCCTCCTTCCTCCTCGCTCTCCTCCTCCTCCTCCTTCCTCCTCGCTCTCCTCCTCCTCCTCCTTCCTCCTCGCTCTCCTCCTCCTCCTTCCTCCTCGCTCTCCTCCTCCTCCTTCCTCCTCGCTCTCCTCCTCCTTCCTCCTCGCTCTCCTCCTCCCTCCTCGTTCTCCTCCTCCTCCCTCCTCGCTCTCCTCCTCCTTCCTCCTCGCTCTCCTCCTTCCTCCTCGCTCTCCTCCTCCTCCTCCTTCCTCCTTGCTCTCCTCCTCCTTCCTCCTTGCTCTCCTCCTCCTCCTTCCTCCTCCCTCTCCTGCTCCTTCCTCCTCGCTCTCCTGCTCCTTCCTCGCTCTCCTCCTCCTCCTTCCTCCTCGCTCTCCTCCTCCTTCCTCCTCGCTCTCCTCCTCCTTCCTCCTCGCTCTCCTCCTTCCTCCTCGCTCTCCTCCTCCTTCCTCCTCGCTCTCCTCCTCCTTCCTCCTCGCTCTCCTCCTCCTCCTTCCTCCTCGCTCTCCTCCTCCTCCTTCCTCCTCGCTCTCCTCCTTCCTCCTCGCTCTCCTCCTCCTCCTTCCTCCTCGCTCTCATCCTCCTTCCTCCTCCTCCTCCTTCTCCCCGCCCTTCTCCTCCTTCCTTCTCGCCCTCCTCCTTCTCGCCTTCCTCCTCGCCCTCCTAGCTCCTCTTCCTTCCTCCTCGCCCTCCTCCTCCTCCTTCCTCCTCGTTCTCCTCCCTCCTCGCTCTCCTCCTTCCTCCTCGCTCTCCTCCTCCTTCCTCCCCGCCCTTCTCCTTCTTCCTCCTCGCCCTTCTCCTTCTTCCTCCTCGCCCTCCTCCTTCCTTCTCGCCCTCCTAGCTCCTCTTCCTTCCTCCTCCTCCTTCCTCCTCGCCCTCCTCCCTCCTCGCTCTCCTCCTCCTTCCTCCTAGCTTCTCTTCCTTCCTCCTCGCCCTCCTCCTCCTTCCTCGCCCTCCTCCTCCTCCTTCCTCGCCCTCCTCCTCCTTCCTCCTAACTCCTCTTCCTTCCTCCTTCTTCCTCGCCCTCCTCCTTCCTCCTCGCCCTCCTCCCTCCTCGCTCTCCTCCTCGCCCTCCTCCTTCCTTCTCCTTCATCCTCGCCCTCCTCCTTCCTCCTCTCCCTCCTTCCTTCCTCGCCCTCCTCTTTCCTTCCTCGCCCTCCTCTTCCTTCTTCCTCACCCTCCTCCTCCTCCTTCCTCGCCCTCCTCCTTCCTCCTCGCCCTTCTTCTTTACTCGCCCTCCTTCTTTACTCGCCCTCCTCCTTCCTCCTCCCCCTCCTTCCTCCTCGCCCTTCTTCTTTACTCGTCCTCCTTCTTCACTCGCCCTTCCTCCTTCCACCTCCCCTCCTTCCTCCTCGCCCTTCTCCTCCTCCCTCTTCGCCCTCTTCCCTCCTCTTCGCCCTCCTCCCTCCTCCTTCCTTCCTCGCCCTCCTTCCTCCTCGCCCTCCTTCCTTCCTCGCCCACCTTCTCCTGCTTCCTCCTCCTCCTGCTTCCTCCTCCTCCTCGCCGCCCTCTTCCTCCCTCCTAGCCGCCCTCTTCCTCCTCGCCGCCCTCTTCCTCCTCGCCGCCCTCTTCCTTTCTCCTCGCCCTACTCCTTCCTCCTCGCCCTCCTTTTCCTTCCTCCTCGCCGCCCTCTTCCTTTCTCCTCGCCCTACTCCTTCCTCCTCGCCCTCCTCTTCCTTCCTCCTCGCCGCCCTCTTCCTTTCTCCTCGCCCTACTCCTTCCTCCTCGCCCTCCTCTTCCTTCCTCCTCCTTCCTCCTATTCCCTCCTCCTCCTTCCTCCTACTCCTTCCTCCTCCTCCTTCCTCCTACTCTTTCCTCCTCGCCCTATTCCTCCTTGCTCTCCTCCTCGGCCTCCTCCCTCCTCGCCCTCCTCCCTCCTCGCCCTCCTCCCTCCTCGCCCTCCTCCCTCCTCGCCCTCCTCCCTCCTCGCCCTCTGTGGGGAAATCTGGCTCCAGTATAAAACTAATAAAACCAGCATTGAATGTAATGAAACGCCATTTTCTGGGTGCGACCCGGAGGCTCCACGGAGCTTTAACAGGCTGATATGCTAATGTTAGACTTTGGCATCAGTCATGTGTATGGAGTTCTAGGGCCTACCGGGGACCATGGCCAGAACCTGGCCCCCTCAGAGAGGCAAGGAGAGCAATGGCCTATAGAAACCCCCGTGTGGTTGGAAGCATTCTATATCTGCCATCAACCGGGTCAAGCATCCAGAAAGGTAAGCATTCCAAAACAAACCCCTATTCTGATTAAAATTGCTACCAAAAGCCGAACTAGTGGATAGAACTCCCCAACAGAAAACAAGCAAACTAGTATGACGTCACACGTCACCGCGCCGCTGTCTGCGCAGCTTCCCCCTCCTCGGGAGGGGGAAGGGGGAGCCCCAGATTTCTCACGCCGGCTATCCACCCATCAGTTCTAAGGCTGGATGTCAAAACACGCGAAAAACCGCCGACCGGGGGGAGGGAGGGTTGCCTGGGGAGCCTCCGGGTCTCACCCAGAAAATGGCGTTTCTTTACATTCAACGCTGGTTTTCTGGGGGGATCCCCGTCGGCTCCCCAGAGCTAAATACCGACGGAGAAAGGTCAAAGGGAAGGAACCGGGAGGCGGACACCACGCACCCCTAAACGGAAGCGAGACAACCGGCAGCCAACGCTAACCCAAGGCGACACAGCCCGAAGAAGGGCCCGGGAACAACACGAGACAACGACCGGCAAGGCCCCTGCACGAACACCAAAGATCCTTGCCCGAATGACATCAAGGATACGCTGCATAGATGGCAGCTCGAGCAGCGAAGCCACGAACGCCACAGGCATAGGGAAAGAACACAGGCAGGCTAGTCGCAAGAACACGGCTGACAACCCGGGACACCGTCATCCGCGAACAGGGAAGAATGGAACCGGATCAACTCAAAGCATGCCCTGAACATAAAGGCCGTGGCACGCAAATAACAGCGAAGTGCCGCCACTGAGCAAAACACGACACACCCCCGGCCCTACCAACCAAAGCACCAATAACCCAAGGACCCCTCCGGAACGCAGCAGCCCCCTCCCGTGCCAGAAATGATGGAGAATGCTGTCACCGAACAACCAAAACGCCAAAACCGAAGGAACAGAAAAACCCCTGCGGAGGAGCAAGAAGCCCAGCGACCCGACTCCCCAGAGGCAAACGCCAACAGGAAAAGGAGCTGACGAAAAAACAAACCGTAATCGAAGGGGCACCACCAACCGAGGAGAAGACAAAGCACGCTTAACAGAGACCAGGACGGTTCAAGCGGCGCACAAACAGGCCGGAAGTGAAATAAAGTACGAGATAGCGTACTAACGGTGCAGAAGCAACACCAAGAACGAAAGAAAGCCGAAGTGGCTCCGTGAGCGCCGCACAAACGAGGCGACAGTACGTGGCAAGACGACAGCCCCATACCCCCACCAGAAAAAAACCAAGCCGACGCTAACAACTGCAGCCACCTAAGAAGGGACAGAAGGAAAAGGAAGGACCGCCAAAATACCCCATACTACTGCCAAGAAGAAGTACGCAGGTGGGACACCTACCACTAAGCCACCCGACCACCAACCGGAGGTGAGACACGCGAAGCAGAACGTAAGCAGCCCCGACAAGGCACCTCCGAACGCAGGAAAAGGCGGAGTCGCAGGAAGATCTCGGGCGCGACCACCAAAGTCCAGGTGGCACAAAGGAGATGGAATGTCTGCCGAACAGAAAGCTCCCAATGCAAGCAAGCCCGCCAGGAGATCAGAAATAACGGGTCCAATGCAAGACATGGCAAGACCCTGAAAACCAACTGGCAGGGCAAGCCAGGAAAGCCGAAGAAAGTGTATGGGTTGCCACCAGAACAGTACCCGAACCAAAGGGTACGAGCAATGAAAACAGACCAAGACATATAAGTGCACTATAGGACACAGGCTGAAATAACGCCCAAGAAGCCAAGGAACGCACGAAGAACACCCCTGCAGCAGAAAAGGAAACAAAGGGAATGCACAAGGAAGGAAAGCGGTAAAAACCGACACCCCCCCCCCCCCATAGCAGGAAGAGCAGGCAAAACCGACCAAAGGAGATGCCAGGGAAGCGACTGGGGAAAAGCAGGATGAAAAGAGCCAAAGCTCAAACCCCAGGAAACAACCAGGGGTGGATAATCAGGCAGGGACAGGATCCCATGCACATGAAAGGTCCAAGCCAGGGACCCGAAGACCACGAAAATTAACAAGCAAATCCCCAGATGCAAACCCAAGGCACAAAACAGCAGCAAAGTGCCACACCACAACCGGACACAGGAAAAAGGACACCCCACCACAAAACACGTTAGCAATGCACACGTGCAGCAGCAACGTGCACCACCGCAACACGCAACATGTAAGTAGCAACCTGCTTCTGCAAAGGCAGAGAATGGTGTAGGCAGACCCCAGACAGGGCCAACGGAGACACGACAGAACCCAGCAGGCCCAAGAACCAGCACACCCGGCGACCGGCGGCGGAGATACCAGCCCATTACCTGCTGGATGGGGTTCACTTACTCCCCAAGCCCAGCCCGAGGCTAGGCTTGACTAGGGAGAGGTTGGCCCACCAGGCTGTTGCTTGGAGCAGCCCGCAGGCCCACATACCCACCACAGCCAGGATGGGATGGAACCTCTATCCGAGAACAGGCTAGTGTTCCTTGGAATTCCACGGATGTATCGGCAATACAGCGGATGCGCGCAGGTAGGACGTGTAACAACCGCAGACCTCTGATGGTTATACAGTGTTCCCCGATTGTGCCTATGGCACCACTGCACTCCACTGGAACTATCCCGCAAGTTCTTCCAGATAGGCGGGACCCAAGAGCCAGAGCTCAAACCCCACAAGCACAACCAGGAGAGCCCTACCAGGTGAGTACATAACCAGCACCACAACCCACACACCCCATAACACGAAAGATGTGGGTCCCCTGAATGACACTAGCATGGGTACATTGGACATGCACATGAGTGGGACTGGAAGGGTTGAAAAGGGACAGTCACTGGTGTGCTAACGGTCTCATTCGTACATAAATATACCTAAATAAACACAGGTATATAAACATCGCATCCATGCAGTGCCCAGCCAAAAGACGCCAGACCACAGAAACTCACCTGTCAAACGGAGGAACGAACGTGTCACGACCCAACAGAGCCCAAAAGATCCTTTGAGCACCGCTAGGTGAAAAAGCCAGAGCCGGACACATAGGAGAGCAGGGTAGAGGCGAAGGAGGAGGAGGTCCACACCCATGACACAGGGAAAACCGCGGTGTCCTCCCCACAGCTGGAATCTAGGAGACCCCCGGAGCGAAGAGGCACATACCGGAGAAAGGGAGAAGAGTGAGAGGCAAAGCACCCGAGTAAAAAGGGCGCAAAACACCAGCACTGAAACACACAGCCCAGACCAAAACAAACTCCATGGCGCATACGAATGACACGCTGGCCGAACCGCACAACCCGCTCTGCGGGAAGGCGCCAACCAGGACAACTGCACTAGAAAAGTAGCCATAAGAGGAAGCAGTAACAACAAAACCGGCCAACTAAGCAAAGACAAAGAGCCCAAAAGGGAACCCAACTGGGCCACGAGTAGCCCAACTGGGCTACAAGTAGCCCAATACGGCGACCCGGACTAGGAGCCGACACACGTTCCAATAATATGGGAAGTAGCGAAAACCTTCCCAAACCCTCAAGAAGACAGAAGCAAACAGCAGTCCTGAAGGCACACAAAGGCACAGTCGCACCCGAAACCAGAAGTCATGTAGAACCCCAAGAACGGGAAAACATGACAAAGACACCGTCCCGAAAAGGGGGGAGCATCCACCCACAGGATGGAAATAACCGACTCAAAGGCCAAGGAACCGAACCCGGGGAGGGGTTGATGCCCAACAACACGTACGGCGAGTGGGGAGGAAAAACCCCACTCCACGTAACCACAAGCCCCGCCTAGAGGGTGAGAAAAAGCCCCCACGGGGTCCTACGGGGCCAAAGCCCCCCCAAATCAGCCCCAGGAACCCACACGACAGGCCCCGGGGGCCAAGCCATCCCCCCAAAGCCCCGGCCGTACCAGAAAACCGGGCAGCTGCACTTTTACAAAAAATACTAAGGAAGGCAGCCCACTGGCAGACTCTTACAACACAGCTGGAGGAACAGGCTCAAATGCCCCCGTCACTAACCCTGAAGAGGAATTTCCCGAGACTGCCAGAGTCTCAAAACCATCGAACCCCGCCCCGAACCCACAGATGGTAAGGAACCGGATGTAGGCAGGACGAGGGCATCCAGGGGAAAGACAAGGGAGCATAGAAGGAACCGAAGCAACCAACACCCCCAAGTCCCAACACGAACCAAAACGAGGCAGCCCCGAGGCTCCCGGGGAGTAAACAAACGAGAACGTTGCCGCCACCAAGGCTCAAAGTGCAACGCCCCTGCTGCCCGCACCCACGTAGTCAGCACAACTGGGTAACCGAGCCACAACGAGCAACAAAACTCTCAGGACTCTGGGTCGAAGGGGTCACCGACCCCACAGGGAGCAGACGGAGGCAAACAGAGAGTCACCCTGAGACAAGGGGTGAGAGCAACCCTCAAACTCGCTGGAAGCGAGGGGGGGGGGGGAATCCGGGGTCACATTCATCGGACCTGCACGCCCCCAGGGAATTCCCAGGGTCCCAAGCGTTTACTATAATAGGACTCGTGCTCAAGTAATCCCAGGCAGGGTACTGCTAACCGGCGTCCAAAGCTACCAAACAACTTTCTAAGCACTGAACCCCCGGGACGTGTACACTCATGGGGACCTAGCAGGAGGAACCAACAGAATAATACTCGGAACACAAGGGACGCAGGAGGCAAGAACGAAGGCAGATCCCCCACCAGGTAGATAAACAAAAAGAAAAAGAAAACCCCGCAAGAGGACAGCATACACAGGCGGAAAAGACCCAGCCGCCATATAGGTGAAAACAAGCTGCGCAGCACCTTGCGCCCCACCACCGATGGGTCTAAGTCAGCGGACGGTGTTGGCTACTCTGTTGTTTTTCCTGATCGCACTTATATGTGTCGCTTGCCTCCGGAGACTAGCATCTTTACAGCGGAACTTTATGCTATTCTCTATGCTCTTCGTCTCCTGCTTTCTCGTTGTCAGTCTTCCTTTGTGGTTGTTGTTGACTCTCGTAGTGCCCTCATGGCTCTCGGGTGCTTTAATCCGGTTCATCCAGTAGTTGTCGAGATTCAGCATTGGCTGTTTCTCGTTCACAGTAAATTTAAGTCGGTTGAGTTTTGTTGGGTTCCCAGCCATATTGGTGTGTCTTTAAATGAGCGTGCGGATGCTGCCGCTAAGGAAGCTGTCCGCTCTTGTCCCATCTCTCGTAAAGGCATTCCGTATTCCTACTTTTACCCGGTTATCCATTCCTCAGTCCTTACCCGTTGGCAGGCTTCTTGGTTGTCTGTTACTGGTAACAAGCTACGTACTCTTAAATGTTGTGTTTCCTCGTGGCCGTCCTCCTTCCACCGTAACCGGCGGTGGGAAACAGCTCTGGCGAGGTTGCGTATTGGCCATACTCGCTTAACCCATGGTCACTTGATAGAGCGCCGCCCTGCTCCTTATTGTCCTAGTTGCATTGTCCCTCTTACGGTCGTGCATGTCCTTCTTGAATGTCCTGACTTCCAGGACGAGCGTGTGTCTTGCTTTCCGACCGCCCCTCGCGGTCACCTGTCCCTCGATAGAATTCTTGGTGACTCGGATACTTTTGATATCGTTCGCCTTATGCGTTTTTGTTCTCGTATTGGCATCCTTGGTGATATTTAGCGCCCTCTGATTATTTTGCGTATTTGATGGTGCTACATAGCCTTCCCGGTTTGGTGCCTTCTTTTGATAATTACTTACTTACTTGCGCCCCACCAGTGCAAAACTGCCCCTTACCCGAAGGCGAACAAGGGAGACAGAACATCCGAGCACACAAAGGGCGGCCAAAAACCAAGCAGTTGTTAAATAATGGGGTAGTGACTGTACTATGGGGGATCTATTATAACATGGGTGTAGGGGCAGTAGGTAGCATTCAGAGTTATCAAATATGGGAGAACTAAAAGGCCCGGCCCCCAAAATAAACTATCCACAGTAATAATAACTTGCTACTAGACCATGTCAGACTAGAGGTTGATCATAGCACTCCCACACAGGAAGAAGGGATACTCCGTTACTACTTACTTATTTATTAACCCCTTAACAACCCCCCATATACATTCACCCCAATAACAAAAATAATAATTACTTTACCACACTATCTTACGTTAAAAGCCTTGGTCCACATAAGCAGGATACAAGGTTTTACACTGAACACAAGCTAGGGTAAAGTTCTACTATGGAAACACTTGAAGCTAGAGTCAGCTTAGGGTAGGGAGACCACGTGGTTCCACTGTGACCCCCTTTAGAATAACTAGTAATATGAACTCTAAAAACACCTACTACACACAAAGTATACTACTCTACACATAGAACACGTGTATGCCAGAAATTGAATAATGTACACAGTATATACTTCGCTTGAACAAGACACAGAAATAAGGAAACAAGGAGGAAGGGTAGGAGGATCCTGTCCACCCAACGCCAGCTCAGAAAAAGAACGACTCTCAGTCTCCTTTCCCCCAGCTGGCTCGCTGCCGGCAGACTGCTCAACTAATCGCACCGCAGCCCTATACCAAGTTTACTCGGGTTTACTTTACAAATGATTAGAAAGTATTAGTAAACATAGTTGGTGTCTGTTATTATTTAATATTAATAATCAACCCCAAGCTCAGTCTTAAATGCTCTTTGAAAAACAAGAATAGTCTTACGTCTGGCAGGGAAGATACAAACAAGTGCACCTCGTGATGCGTTTTCAATACTAAAAGGCAGTTTATTAGCTCAGTTTTGACCACTGGTTTCTACTGAGGAATCCAGGGTCGTAACAGCAGTAAACGGCCTAGCAGGGGCAGAAATCAAGGAACTTGTGGAAGGTGGCCCCAAGGGCAGTACTTACAGGGCACCTACCCCCTCCCCGCTCAGCTCGTTGTCGCCGTGTGGGGGCTTCGTGGGTGGCTGCTGGAGTGTGATGCTCCTTAGGACAGTCCTCTGTCCTTTTCTAGCCTTGTGCTCCTGCTGCCGTCCTCTCCAATTCTGCTGGGCACCTTTTCCTTTTCCTTCTGTTTCGTTTTTCTCCCCCCTCTTCTCCTATCTGCTTGCCGTTTCCTGCCGACCTTTTGCTCGTTCTGGTTCTTCCATGGACTTCTTCTATTTTGACGCCCGGGTGCTTGAGGAGGCATACTCATGCACCCGTAGAACTGCAGTACCCGACGTCGAGAGCGAGGGGAACCTTTTATTGTCAATCCCCACTTCGTCACTGAACCCGATCTCGACGGACTGTCGGTTTCTTAAGGTGGCGTTTGTGGGGCGTATACTCACGACGCACCCCTAGGAGGCCCCGACAAGATCGGCGATAGCTTCTTGTTGGGTGTCCTGCCTCTAATTGTGGCTCCGTGGTGGGTGTGGGGGCACATTTGTGAGTGAATTCTTAATTTCGTCAAGATGATAACCCCTGTTTCGGCTGCTTCTGGCTTACCTTTTCAGGCTCGTGGGGTGGGCGACCAAGCCCCCGAGTCGGTCCGTATTGGAAGACCGGGCTCTGTAGCCTCCGCTGCATTGGGCCCCGACCTTGCTCCTCCTTTGGCCTCTCTGTCTCCTTCCCCTGGCTCCCCTCCCTCCTCTGTGGTTGGGTCGAGCCCCAAGCCCCCAGTGGTGACTACCTCGTCCCCTGGCGCGGCTCCTTCTCTAGTTGTAACTACTGCGCCTTTTAACCCCTCTCTCTCTGGGGGTTCTCACCGCCGTCCTCGTCACGGCCGCCCTCGCTCGATTCCTTCCAGTTCTGCTACCTATCAAGCCTTGTTTGGTCCCGCTTCGTGGGCCAAATATTTTGATCTCCTCCCTCTTGATTCTGCGCCTCCTGACGATTTCTCCCTTCATCGACATCTCATTGATTCCGTGGATGCCTCCATTACTTTCAACCCCACTCGTCTCGGTACACGTGTCGTTGCTGCTCCTTCTCAGGATGCTGCTTCCCGCTTGGCTGCCTTATCCTGCCTTGGCGAGACCCCCGTTCGGGTCTCGAAGAACGCTCAATTGAATGCCAGTGTTGGCACTATTTTGCTCCCGCCCCATGTTGCAACCGGTGTTCGGGACCTGCGCGACTGCCACGACGATATTCGCCATATCCTCGCTGCCCAGGGCCATTCTATTCTCCAGGTGGACACGTTTACTCGTCCCCCTCGTGGTAGTCGCCGTCAACCCCTCCGGGTTGTGAAGATTACCTTTGATGGTAGGACCCTTCCACCCTCTGTCATTCTTGCTGGTGCCAGGTGCTCTGTCCAGGAGTACATTCCTTCTCCTCGGCTCTGCAACAAGTGCTGGAGGTTTGGGCATGGTGCCCTCCGCTGCTCCGGGACTGTCTCTCTCTGTCCTTTGTGTGGTGGCGAAGGTCACTCTAAGTCGGAGTGCACTTCTCCCCAGGCTCGTTGCCTCAACTGCGGTGAGGCCCATCCTACCTTCTCCCGTGCGTGTGTCCATTACAAGCTTGAGGCAGCCGTCCTCAACCTGAAGCACCGGGAGCGTTTATCTTTTCCTGACGCGAGGCGCCAGGTTCGCCGGCTCCCGCCTTATGCTAATATCTCTTATGCTCGCGTGTTGTGCTCTTCCTCTCCTCGTCCTTCCCGCCTTCCTCAGACTCACAACCGTTTCCGGGCCTTGGACCCTGATGCGCCCACTGCCCCCTCCTCTGTTCCTTTGGGTTCTCTCCCGAAGGATCCTCCTCCTGGTCCTCTGTCTGGGGTTCCCCTTCCTTCTACCCGGTCTGTCGTGTCTTCTGTGTCTTCTTCCTCGTCCCCCTCCGATCCTCCTTCCCATCCTCTTCCTCCATCTATTGGCTCTCCCCACCGCCTGTCGGTGCGGGCGGATGTCCATCGCTCTCCTAACGGCCGTCGTGTGTGCTCTCGTTCGGCTTCTCCTGTTGAGACACTGGAATCCGTTGCCCGGTACGTAGTTGCTGGGACACCGGTCTCTTTAAGTCAGAAGCGTAAGCCTGGCTCCTCTCCTTCCTCTTCCCCGGCGGGTAAGAAGGCTTCGCTTTCTTCCTCAGCTCCTCCTTCTGGCTCTGTTGCTCCTTCCCCTCCCGTTTCAGTGCTTGCGCCCCCTGTTCCTGCTATGGAGGTTTCTTTGGCCCCTGCTTCCCTTTCGGTTGCTGCTCTTGCTGGGGTGCGCTCCCCTCTTTCTACTCCCCCTCCTCCTGCTGCTGTCCTTGACGGCTCCTCTCCGTTGTCTCCTCCTCTTCCTCCTCCTCCTTCAGACCCTGCCCGCCCACCTCTGCTCTGTTCTCCCGTTTCCTTCCCTCCGCCTTTGCTCAGTTTACCCATGCCCCCTAACCTTGACTTTGCTGACCCTGATCCCGACCCTGATATTCTTTAACGTGCTCTGTTGGTCTTTCGCCTTTGTTTCTTCCTTGTTCTCTGTTTTTGTCCTTTCTCTTCTCGTCGTTGTCCATTCTTCAATGGAACGTTCGAGGTTATTACGCCAATTTCCTCGAACTCCAACTTCTGATTTCGCGGTTTTCGCCCCTTTGTGTCTGTCTCCAGGAGCCAATGCTTGGTGCTCGTCCTGGTCGTTTTCGTGGCTATTCCTTTCTCTCCCCCCCCCCAGCCATTGCTGGGGCTTCTAATTCTTCTGCTCTTTTGATTCGGGCTGATGTTCCCTTTGTTCCTTTACTTTTTCCTTCGCCTCTCCATTGTTCTGCTGCTCGTATCTTTGTGGGGAAATGGTACACAGTTTGTTCCATTTATCTCCCCCCGAGTGTCCCGCTCTCTCTTCCTGATTTGAAACACCTCCTGGACTCCTTGCCGGAGCCTGTGCTCCTGCTGGGTGACTTCAATTGTCGTCATTCTCTTTGGGGTGACGTTCTGACGAATACCCGGGGTCGCCTCCTTGAGCCGTTTCTCCTCTCTTCTTCCCTGTCTCTTCTGAATTCTGGTGAGCCCACTCATTTGGACTCTCGGACTCGCACCCTTTCTTGTCTTGATCTTTCTCTCTGCTCTTCTTCTCTTTACTTAGATTTCACATGGCAGGTTCTTGATGACCTCCATGGAAGTGATCATTTCCCCATCCTTGTTTCCTTTTTCTCTTTTCGCCCTTCCCTCTCTTTCCCTAGGTGGCAGTTTGCTAAGGCAGACTGGACCCTATTTACCCTCAGTGCTGCTCTCCCTGACCTCTCCCTTCTGCCTCTCTCTCGCGCTCTCCTCCTTTTTCATGACACTGTCTTCAACGCTGTCCTCCGCTCTATTCCTCGCTCTTCCTCTCGGGGTCCACGGAAGTGCGTTCCCTGGTGGAATGCGGACTGTGCTCGGGCTGTCCGCTGTAAGCGTGCAGCCTGGAAGAGGCACCGCCGTAGGCAGACGACCGATTCTTTTCTTTTCTTTCGGAAAGCGAGTGCGGTGGCCCGTAGGGCCATCCGTACGGCTAAACGTGAATGTTGGGCATCTTATGTCTCAACAATTACGTCCGAGACCCCTCTGGCCCAGATCTGGAAGCGTATCCGCAAGATAGCGGGTAAGTTCGTTCCCGATGTTTCACCGGTCCTTCACCTCCATGATACTCTTGTGGCGGACCCGTTGCAGGTCGCTTCCGAACTGGGTTCACATTTTTCTTCTGTTAGCTCTGGTCTTCATCTTCCCCAATCTTTCCTTCTTCGTAAACCTGTCCTTGAGTCTCGTCCTTTAGATTTCTGCACTCATCTTCAGCTTCCCTATAATGATCCCTTCTCTCTCTCTGAACTTCGTTCTGCCCTGGCCCTCTGCGGTTCTACGGCGGCGGGCTCCGATGGTATTCATTATGAGATGCTTCGCCATCTCCCTCCGAGCACGTCTCAGTATTTACTGAGTCTGTATAATCGGATCTGGGAGTCGTCGTCAGTCCCTGAGGACTGGCTCGATGCCGTTGTCCTCCCTGTTCGCAAACCGGGGTCTCTGGGTACTTCCCCTAAGGACTTTCGCCCTATTGCTCTCACAAGTTGTGTCTGCAAACTCTTTGAACGTATGGTTAACGTTCGTCTGATGTGGTTCCTGGAACACCATCACCTCCTCTCCCCTTCTCAATTTGGTTTCCGCAAGTGCCGCAGCACGACAGATGTCCTGGTGAACTTGGAGGTCTATATTCGTACTGCTTTTGCTGCGAAGACCTCCGTTGTTGCCGTCCTTTTTGACCTAGAAAAGGCTTACGACACCACTTGGCGTTATCATATCCTATCTCACCTTCATTCTTTTGGCCTTCGTGGCCATCTCCCTCTCTTTCTCCGCAGCTTCCTCTCTCGTCGTTCCTTTCGGGTGCGCCTTGGTACCGCTCTCTCTCCCTCTTTTCAGCAATACGAAGGTGTGCCCCAGGGTAGTGTTCTGAGCACTACTCTTTTTCTTGTTGCCCTCAATGGTCTTCTTTCCTCTCTTCCTTCTGGTGTCTTCTCCGCTCTCTATGTCGATGATCTTACCCTTTGTTGTCAGGGTGATGATTCGCCTCTCCTTCAACGCCGGCTTCAACTTGCAATTGATGCCGTGTCGTCTTGGGCCACAGGTCATGGCTTCAAGTTCTCTACTTCTAAGACTTGTGCCATGACTTTTACGCGGAAACGGGTTGTTCTTCGTCCCTCTTTGTCACTTTATGGTCATCCCCTTGAATACAAAGATTCCGCGAAGCTTTTGGGGTTATTCCTTGACACTCGTTTGTCTTGGTCTCCCCATATCTCTTACCTCCGTGTTGAGTGCTCTAAGGCCCTTACCCTCCTTCGGGTCTTGTCCCATACTTCTTGGGGGGCAGATAGGCGCACTCTCCTTGCTTTACATTCCTCTCTCGTCCTGTCTAAGCTCGATTATGGTTGCCCTGCTTACTCGTCTGCTTCTCCTTCTACTCTTCGCCGCCTTGATGCTTTGCACCATACTGGGTTGCGCCTCAGTTCTGGTGCCTTTCGTTCGACTCCCATCCTTAGCTTGTATGTTGACACTGGCTTCCTGTCTCTCCAGGACCGCCGTGATCGCTACTGTCTTCGCTATCTTGCGCGGTCCTTGCAACATCCTTCCTCTCGCCTCTGTCGTGCTTTAACTTTTACCCCTCCTGCGGTTCCTGTTCCTCTTCACCACCTCCCTCTTTCTGTCCGGTTATCTCGCCTACAGGATTCTCTCTCCGTTCGTATTTCTGATGTTTCTCCTCGTGTTGTTCCTTCTTTGCCCCCGTGGAGGGTCCCTCTTCCGCGGTTTTGTACTTCCTTGACCCGTATCACTAAAGCTTTTACCCCTCCTACGGTTCTAAAACGCCTTTTCCTCGAGCACTTTTCTTCTCACTCCCGCTCCGTTTCTCTCTTCACCGATGGGTCTAAGTCAGCGGACGGTGTTGGCTACTCTGTTGTTTTTCCTGATCGCACTTATATGTGTCGCTTGCCTCTGGGGACTAGCATCTTTACAGCAGAACTTTATGCTATTCTCTATGCTCTTCGTCTCCTGCTTTCTCGTTGTCAGTCTTCCTTTGTGGTTGTTGTTGACTCTCGTAGTGCCCTCATGGCTCTCGGGTCCTTTAATCCGGTTCATCCAGTAGTTGCCGAGATCCAGCATTGGCTGTTTCTCGTTCACAGTAAATTTAAGTCGGTTGAGTTTTGTTGGGTTCCCAGCCATATTGGTGTGTCTTTAAATGAGCGTGCGGATGCTGCCGCTAAGGAAGCTGTCCGCTCTTGTCCCATCTCTCGTAAAGGCATTCCGTATTCCGACTTTTACCCAGTTATCCATTCCTCAGTTCTTACCCGTTGGCAGGCTTCTTGGTTGTCTGTTACTGGTAACAAGCTACGTACTCTTAAATGTTGTGTTTCCACGTGGCCATCCTCCTTCCACCGTAACCGGCGGTGGGAAACAGCTCTGGCGAGGTTGCGTATTGGCCATACTCGCTTAACCCATGGTCACTTGATGGAGCGCCGCCCTGCTCCTTATTGTCCTAGTTGCATTGTCCCTCTTACGGTCATGCATGTCCTTCTTGAATGTCCTGACTTCCAGGACGAGCGTGTGTCTTGCTTTCCGACCGCCCCTCGCGGTCACCTGTCCCTCGATAGAATTCTTGGTGACTCGGATACTTTTGATATCGTTCGCCTTATGCGTTTTTGTTCTCGTATTGGCATCCTTGGTGATATTTAGCGCCCTCTGATTATTTTGCGTATTTGATGGTGCTACATAGCCTTCCCGGTTTGGTGCCTTCTTTTGATAATTACTTACTTACTTACAGGGCACCTAGGGAAGGGAACCCTAGGCGCATGCAGCCAGAGTACTGGAGACTCCCGGCTCACGCACCACCTAGAAGACACCATACTAGGTACAGTGCTCAAACAACTAATGGAGCCGGAGCACACAACCGCTGCCTATAGCATCAGTCAAAGAACTGATGGGTGGATAGCCAGGGTGAGAGGTCTGGGGCTCCCCCTCTCCAGACAGCAGCGCGGTGACGTGTGACGTCATACTAGTTTGCTTGTTTTCTGTTGGGGAGTTCTATCCACTAGTTCAGCTTTTGGTAGCAATTTTAACCAGAATAGGGGTTTGTTTTGGAATGTTTACCTTTCTGGATGCTTGACCCGGTCGATGGCAGACATAGAATGCTTCCAACCACACGGGGGTTTCTATAGGCTATTGCTCCCCTTGCCTCTCTGCGGGGGCCAGGATCAGGCCGTGGTCCCCGGTAGGCCTTAGAAATCCATACACATGACTGATGCCAAAGTCTGACATTAGCATATCAGCCTGGTATAGCTCCAGGGAGCCGACGGAGCTCCCCCCAGAAAAGGGTGATACCTAAAGATGACAAGCAAAGACTATTACATTATGGAGTCAGTAGTTCTAGCAATAGTATGGTAGTTTAATTGCATTAAGCAGAATAAAAATATTAAATTGAAATATAACAATATATTTTTATATTTATTTATTTAAAAACAAGAAGGTACAGTGTGGTCTGAGAGCACATAATAATAATAATGTTGTTATTCTTATATTTTTGGAAAGCCACAAACATGCATTCCATCTTGAGCAGTTACTTAATCTAACAGATAAGGCCAAGACTATCAATAACTACATTGTAGCAAAATTTGAGTTCATCATAATAACTACAATATAAATTGAAGGTATTGATAACATCGGTGAAGTTGCATGTCTTAAGTACTAAAATGCTTTAATACTCTTAGTTACAGTTAGTAGTGGACAGTGACCTTGAAAGTTCAGACAATTGTCAAGCAAGTTGTATATAATAATTACCAAGTCATAAGTATGAGCCAAGTATTACACCTTAATTAACAATTAAAATAAATATATTTATTTAAGCTCTGTCATTAGTTTATTTATATACAAGAAGGTATATTGCGTCGATAAAGTGCATACATTGGTGTTTAAGTATAAAATTCTTGCAAAGCCACTATCATGCATAGCATTTTGGGCAGGTGCTCGAGGTAACTTTAAAGGTAACAGAATTAATCATTATAACTTTATTACAAACTGATATAATTGATTATAAACAATATATTTACCAAGTAAACTCTGGTAAAAGTATTGTTGAAGTTGAATGTCTCATGCTACCTCACTCACCGAGTTTAGTACTTAAGTAAATATCAAAAGATGGAATATAGCCGGTGAGGTTATGTAGCACCGTCAAAAGTGCGGGATATTCAAAAAACGCTAAATATCACTAAGGATGCCAATACAAAAACAAAAGCACATAAGGTGAACAACATCAAAGGCATCCGATTCATCAAAGATTGTATCAAGGGATAAGTGACGGCAAGAGACTGCCAGGAAGCAAGACGCACACACACATGCTCGAAGTTAGGACATTCTACAATGATATGCACGACCGTAAAAGCCACAATGCATTTTGGACAATAAGGAACAGGGTGGTGCTCTATTAAGTGCCTGCACGTTAACTACCATGCTGCGCCGAGTTTACAGTATTGTGAAATTCCCCCAGTACGCATGAAATAGTGTTCCCCAAAAATTATTTTTCTTCGTAAAATGATAAATTCCCTTCCCTCGACATGTCTATGTAAAAATAAATACCAAATTCCACTTACTTTGGCTGTGGGGACGTGGACAAAGTGCGCTGTGACATATCATCAGGACCTGGTCGCCCGTGCGTGAATCGCCCAGACACAGTCGCGCGGGCCATTCAAGCACCAGGTATTGCCTCAAATATATTTTCAATTATTTGTTTTATGTAAACTAATGCGTTTTTAATTGTTTTTTTTTTATTGTATATGATGCATATTTGTGTCCTTTACAATATGTATACAGTAAAACGTTCATAATGTTTCATGGAACTGTGATACATGTGTCAGTAATGTGTCCACAGTAAATGTTTATTGCCGCAATATTACCTGTTAAAAATTCACTAAAATTACAATATGTACAGTTTCACACACTATTTACACAGTAACATACTGTATTACACACTCAGTACTTCGGAAGTGAGTAATAATCAACGAAGTAGTCCATGGTACACAGCGCGACTTGGCTCTCAGTGCACCAGGTACAAATAAATTTTCGCTTCCTGTTTCTTATGTACATTTCTTATGAAATGTACTCACGTACACCCTTGGCTTTAGTACTTGTAGGTTGTATGTAGCCAAGCTTGTAAAGTAAGTAATTATCAAAAGAAGGCACCAAACCGGGAAGGCTATGTAGTACCAACAAATGTGCGGAATAGTCAGAGGGTGCTAAATATCACCAAGGATGCCAATACGAGAACAAAAACGCATAAGGCGAACGATATCAAAAGTATCCGAGTCACCAAGAATGCTATTGAGAGACAGGTGACCGCGAGAGGCGGTCGGAAAGCAAGACACACGCTCGTCCTGGAAGTCAGGACATTCAAGAAGGATGTGCCCGACCGTAAGAGGGACAATGCAATTAGGACAATAAGGAGCAGGGCGGCGCTCTATCAAGTGACCATGGGTTAAGCCAATATGACCAATATACAACCTCGCCAGAGCCGTTTCCCATCGCCAGTTACGGTGGTAGGAGGATGGCCACGAGGAAACACAACATTTAAGAGTACGTAGTTTGTTACCAGTAACAGACGACCAAGAAGCCTGCCAACGGGTAAGGATGGAAGAATGGATAACCGGGGACAGAGATGGGACAATGAGAGATGGGTCAAGAGCAGACAGCTTCCTTGGCAGCAGCATCCACATGCTCATTTAAAGAGACACCAATATGGCTGGGAACCCAGCAAAACTCAACTGACTTAAATTTACTGTAAACAAGAAACAGCCAATGTTGGATCTCGGCAACTACTGGATGAACTGGATTAAAGGACCCGAGAGCCATGAGGGCACTACGAGAGACAACAACAATTACAAAGGAAGACTGACAACAAGAAAGCAGGAGACGAAGAGCATAGAGAATAGCATAAAGCTCTGCTATGAAGATGCTAGTCTCCGGAGGTAAACGACACATATAAGTGCGATCAGGAAAAACAACAGAGTAGCCAACACCGTCCGCAGACTTAGACCCATCGGTGAAAACAGAAACGGAGTGGGAGTGAGAAGAAAAGTGCTCAAGGAAAAGGCATTTTAGAATCGTAGGAGGGATAAAAGCTTTGGTGATGCGGGTCAAGGATGTACAAAACTGCGGAAGGGAGACTCTCCATGGGGCAAAGAAGGAACAACATGAGGAAAATCATTAGAAATACGAACGGAAAGAGAAGCCTGGAAGCGAGATAACCAGACAGAAAGAGGGAGGTGGTGATGAGGAACAGGAACCGCAGGAGGGGTAAAAGTTAAAGCACGACAGAGGCAAGAGGAGGGATGTTGCAAGGACCGTGCAAGATAGCGAAGACAGTAGCGATCACAGCGATCCCAGAGAGACAGGAAGCCAGTGTCAACATACAAGCTGAGGACGGGAGTCGAACGAAAAGCACCAGAGCTGAGGTGCAGCCCAGTATGGTGCAAAGCATCAAGACGGCGAAGAATAGAAGGAGAAGCAGACGAATAAGCAGGGCAACCATAATCGAGCTTAGACAGGACGAGAGAGGAATGTAAAGCAAGGAGTGCGCGCCTATCCGCTCCCCAAGAAGTATGGGACAATACCCGAAGAAGGGCAAGGGCCTTAGAGCACACAACACGGAGATAAGAGATATGGGGAGACCAAGACAAACGAGTGTCAAGGAAAACCCCAAAAGCTTCGCGAAATCCTTGTACTCAAGGGGATGACCATAAAGTGACAAAGAGGGACGAAGAACGACTCGTTTCCAAGTAAAGGTCAGGGCACATGTCTTAGTAGTAGAGAACTTGAAGCCATGATCAGTGGTCCAAGACAACACGGCATCAATCACAAGTTGAAGCCATCGTTGAAGGAGAGGCGAGTCATCACCTGACAGCAAAGGGTAAGATCATCGACATAGAGAGCGGAGAAGACACCAGAAGGAAGAGAGGAAGAAGACCATTGAGGACAACCAGAAAAAGAGTATGGCTCAGAACACTACCCTGGGGCACACCTTCGTATTGCTGAAAAGAGGCAGAGAAAGCAGTACCAAGCCGCACCCGAAAAGAACGACGAGAGAGGAAGCTGCGGAGAAAGAGATGGAGATGATCACGAAGGCCAAAAGAATGAAACTGGGATAGAATATGATATCGCCAAGTGGTGTCGTAAGCCTTTTCCAGGTCAAAAAGGACGGCAACAAGGGAGGTCTTCGCAGCAAAAGCAGTACGAATATAGACCTCCGAGTTCACCAGGACATCAGTTGTGCTGCGGCACTTCCAGAAACCAAATTGAGAAGGGGAGAGGAGGTGATGGTGTTCCAGGAACCACATCAGACGAACGTTAACCATACGTTCAAAGAGTTTGCAGACACAACTTGTGAGGGCAATAGGGCGAAAGTCCTTAGGGGATGTTCCCAGAGACCCTAGTTTGCGAACAGGAAGGACAACGACATCGAGCCAGTCCTCAGGGACTGACGACGACTCCCAGATCCGATTATACAGACTCAGTAAATACCGAGACGTGCACGGAGGGAGATGGCGAAGCATCTCATAATGAATAGCATCGGAGCCCGCCGCCGTAGAACCGCAGAGGGCAGAACGAAGCAAAACGAAGTTCAGAGATAGAGAAGGGATTGTTATAGGGAAGCCGAAGATAAGTGCAGAAATCCAAAGGACAAGACTCAAGGACAGGTTTACGAAGAAGGAAAGATTGGGGAAGATGAAGACCAGAGCTAACAGAAGAAAAGTGGGAACCCAGTTCGGTAGTGTTACGGCCCTCTCGGGACGCAACGGGGTTCTTACTCTGATGTTGTTAGAGGAAGTTGTATCCGACCCCAAGCCAGTAGTGGCTTTCAAGGGATGAGATCCGTGACGCAAGTAACTTAAAGGGGAAGGGAAATAAAGTCAAGAACTTAATATAATATATTGACCACCACCAATAAATAATATATAAAAAGATTACACGGGGGGAGGGGTATTAACACTATACACAAACGTCTTCTCCTGAAGACTCTGGATCTAAGCTCTCGGTGCCAAGTCCTCGGTGCTTTCGTGGCCTCACAACGAATCCTTTTAGAAGCTGAGCCTACCCTGGCAACAGGTCAGCCAACACACAGGTCCACTGGGGGCACCGCCGTGGAGGCCGTCAACCACAAGTCCAGCAGGTCTGCTGGTAGGTTCCGGACCAACCCCGCTGGTCAGGCCACTCCACGAGCGATATTAGGGTAACGCCCTAGACAGGAGCCTCGTGTGATACCACAAATCACTCTCCTGTCCTCGATACCCCAGTGGATAATCGTCTCCAGCACTCGGTCCTGGGTAATCCTTCTACTGCCACTCCACTGGCAGGGTAACACCACAGTGTTCTTCCGGGGGACGACTTCACAGCTGCTGCAGCAAAGCACAAGGTATGGAGACGGCTGCCTTGGGTAGACTGACTCAACTTCCATCACAGCAGTCCCAGGTCGACTCTGTAAGCAGACATGTCATCAATAACAGGGACACTAAAACATCTCACTTACAGGCTCAGACACAAACGCCCGACATATCCACTCCATAGATGGCGTTGTAGACTGAGCACCACCTCACCAGAGGTCAGCGGCGGCGGTGTTGAGTGCTGAACGGGACTATAAACTGGCCCTCGTAGCCAGTACACGTCCATTTGGTGGGGGTTTTGGGAGCTGACCCACAGATGGCGCGGTCGTCACTGCTCCGTGCTCGGACGCTGGATCCGGGTTTATAACAGGTAGCGACCTGCAACGGGTCCGCCACAAGAGTACCATGGAGGTGAAGGACCGGTGAAACATCAGGAATGAACTTACCTGCTATCTTGCGGATACGCTACCAGATCTGTGGCAGAGGTTTTTTGGACGTAATGGAGGAGACATAAGATGCCCAACATTCCCGTTTAGCTGTAAGGATGGCCCTATGGGCCACCGCACTCACCTTCCGAAAGAAAATAAAAGAATCGGCCGTCTGCTGATGGCGGTGAATCTTCCAGGCTGCACGCTTACAGCGAATAGCCCGAGCACAGTCTGCATTCCACCAGGGAACGCACTTCCGTGTACCCCGAGAGGAAGAGCGAGGAATAGAGCGAAGGGCAGCGTCGAAGACATTGACCTCTCCCTTCTGCCTCTCCCTCGCTCTCTCCTCCTTTTTCATGACAGAGACAGTAGCACTGAGGGTAAAGAGGTTCCAGTCTGCTTTCGCAAACTGCCACCTTGGGAAGGAGAGGGGAGGGCGAAAAGAGAAAAAGGAAACAAGGATGGGGAAATGGTTCTGCCATGGAGGTCATCAAGAACCTGCCACTTGAAATCTAAGTAAAGAGAAGAAGAGCTAAGAGAAAGATCAAGACTGGAAAGGGTGCGAGTTTGAGAGTCCAAATGCATGGGCTCACCAGAATTCAGAAGAGACAGGGAAGAAGAGAGGATAAACATCTCAAGAAGGTGACCCCAGGTGTTCATCAGAACATCACCCCAAAAGGAATGATGACAATTGAAATCACCCAACAGGAGCACAGGCTCTGGCAAGGAGTTCAGTAAGTGTTTCAGATCAGGAAGAGAAAGCGGGACACTCGGGGGGAGATAAATGGAACAGTGTACCATTTCCCCACAAAGATACGAGCAGCAGAAGAATGGAGAGATGAAGGAAAAAGTAAGGGGACAAAGGGAACATCAGAGCGAATCAAGAGAGCAGAAGAGTTAGGAGCCCCAGCAACAGCTGGGAAAGGGGGGGAAGGAATAGCCACGAAAGCGACCAGGACGAGCACCATGCATCGGCTCCTGGAGACAGACACAAAGGGGCGAAAACCGTGAAATCAGAAGTTGGCGAAATAACCTTGAACGTTCCATTGAAGAATAGACATCGACGAGAAGAGAAAGGACAACAACAGAGAACAAAGAAGAAACGAAGGCGAAAGAGCAGCACATTAAAGAATGTCAGGGTCGGGATCAGGGTCAGCAAAGTCAGGGTTAGGGGGCATGGGTAAACTGAGCAAAGACGGAGGGAAGGAAGTGGGAGAACAGATCAGAGGAGGACGGAACCGAGAGGAGCAATCAAGGACAGCAGCAGGAAGAGGGGGAGGAGAAAGAGGGGAGCGCACCTCAGAAAGGGCAGCAACCGAGAGGGAAGCGGGATCCAAAGAAACCTCCATAGCAGGAACAGGGGGCGCAACCACCAAAATGGGAGGGGAAGGAGCGATAGAGGCAAAAGTAGGGGCCGAGGAAGAAAGCGAAACCTTCTTACCCGCCGGGGAGGAGGAAGGAGAAGAGCCAGGCTTATGCTTCTGACTTAAAGAGACAGGTGTCCCAGCAACTACGTACCGGGCAATGGATTCTAGCGTCTCAACAGGAGAAGCCGAACGAGAGCAAATTACACAAATTTCTGAAGGCAGTTCTTATGTTGGCCAGTCTAGCATATGCCGCTGATGATATTCTTTTGACGTGGGCCTCTGGGGACAGGTTCGGTGTTATATCAACCCCCAGATCCTTCTCTCTATTTGACTCTTGCAGGATTTCCCCTTGTCGGAAAATCCGACACCATTTAATAATAATATCATACAGACAGATAATAATTGCTGCTGTATTGTATACACAAGTTAACCCATAGAAAACGTAACTTGTAGTGGAATTACCGTCTATAGAAAACGGAATATCATTACCACATACTATTATAAAATCACCACCTATTATGGTGGGAATTATTCTTAAATACATTAGTCTTTGGACTTTACCTTCATAAAAACATCTCATATAAATTAACTTAATTATCAGAATTAAAATAGAGTAAATGTGACCCTTCTATCACTTACTGTCATCTGGACAAAGTAAGCCAGGCGTCAGTGGTGAGGGAGTGGTCAGGCATTGTTGTTGTCACCTCCGAGACGCGTGGAGCAAATTCGGCTCCTATCATATCTGGACAATGTCGGTCAGTAGTATGGAGTGTTAGACATTGTTATTGTATGAGACCAGAGGCATGGGAGCAATTCGGCTCCTGTTAATTTTACTTGGACGAAGTGTTATGGAAACCAAAGGTGTACCATCATCAACACGCTGTCAACAAATTCAAGTTAAGTGTTCTGCCGAAACCCATTTATCTTTCATTTATGGCCATTAATGTCAGTGGATATAGGGTGGGCCATTTAGAGCATGAGATCGCCTCATACTAAAGGTAATTAAGCCTAGGTCTGTATGGTTCCATGTACAGTGTTTTCTCTGATATAGCTGTCATATATTAGGATTCTGGCTTTACAGCTAGCGCCCTTTTGACAGGTCAAGACGAGGAAGCATGCTTTGTGTACCAGTTACTGGGTGATGGACGCTACCTCACACGAGGGAAAATGTGGTGTCTACATCCTGGTTATACCTGGTGGACTAAGGCCTGCTGTACAATAAGATAAGGAACCTCTTCAATGTATGTAGTCTAATACTGTAGTTTGATTGGCTGCATATATATAAATTCAATTAATATAAACCCCCCCTAATGTGTAGAGGATCGATTTGTGAGATTATGAGATTATTGCAAAAATACAGTCCACTTATCATTATACAAATTGCTATCGAAGTATACAAATTAACGTAAATATAAATTCATATAAATTAAATAAATATAAATCTCACAGGTCGGTTCCCACATTATTTGGACCTTCAGAACCGGATTATTCGGTCCTTTGAACCCACATTTGGTCATCTTAGTACCGGATGAACCAGTTAACCAGTGGATTCATTAAATATACTAGTGCAGTGTGATTTAAACAAAGGCTAGCAGTCAAAGACGGCGGCGTTGCCTCAAGCGAGTTCACAAGCCCCGCTCAGTTCAGATCAGCCTCGTCAGCGGTTTCATGCACACCCACAGATTTGGTGGCGTGTTATTCTGTGAAATGACAGCGCTAATATTGAAGCCAGCCAAATTAGTGGCTGTGTCGCGAGATTGTTCATGGATTTCGTGGTGTTAAATTTCGCAAGAGATTAGCATTAGCAAACCACCTCTTGAGTCAAGAGTGATACGTTTTAGACTACACAATGAAACTGCTATAGACAATTTTATAACTGCTGCTGATAATGTCAACTGGGAGTCCGAGTTAGGTAACATAGTGGACATCAACCTTGCAGTACAATCTTTTCTTCAAAAAACTCTTAGCCTTTATAATACCCACTGTCCTATGCTTACAAAACAAGTCACAACCAAAAGGCTTAACAATCCCTGGCTTACAAAGGGAATACTTAAATCTATTAATAAAAAACATGACCTTGAGAAGAAGTATAGGTTAGGAATTGTCTCCAAAGAATTCTCAAAGAATTACTCATTATTGCTGTCTAAGATAATTAGACGAGCCAAAACTAAATACTACGAAGATAAATTTACCCAAATAAAGAGCAACATTAAACAAACTTGGAAAACAATTTCTCAAATATTGGGATCAAAGAAGTCTTTAAATAACAAACTGACTCTCCTGTCTAATAACGATGGTCAGCTTTCAGCCTCTGATTCTGCTACTGAGTTCAATAGGTTCTTCTCTTCCATTGGTTCATCCCTTGCAAATGATATTCCATCTTCCAGTACAGACATTAATGACTATCTTTCAGGTAACTATCCACAGTCTCTGTACCTAAAGCCTATTAATTCCACTGACGTCAATGAGATAATCCTTTCCCTTAAAACCAAGTCTGGTGCCCTTGAGGAGATACCAACTTTAATTTACAAAAAAGCCTCCAGATCTTTAGCCCCTGCTATTGCTTTGCTCTTCAACAAGTCACTTGAACTCCAAACCTTCCCAGATATTCTAAAAAAAGCGAGAGTAACGCCTGTCCACAAATGTGGTAATCTCACAGATGTTAACAACTACAGACCTATATGTATCCTGCCAAACTTGTCAAAAAATTTTGAAAAACTAATCTATAAGCAGCTTTACTCATATCTAGCCAAACTCAATATACTTAGCCCTTGCCAATATGGCTTCAGACCCAAAAAAAGCACTAACGATGCACTTATTAGTATGCTTAACTCGATTCATACAGCTCTTGATAAAAATGAGTTCTCTGTTGGGTTGTTTGTGGACCTGCGTAAAGCTTTTGACACTGTCAACCACCAAAACCTTCTTCTTAAATTACATCATTATGGAGTCAGAGGACACTCCCTACAATACCTCAAATCCTACCTTACTGACAGGCTCCAATGTGTTTCTGTGAATAATACAATTTCTCCCACCCTACCCATCAACATTGGTGTTCCCCAGGGCAGCATACTTGGCCCTCTCCTCTTTCTCATCTACATTAATGACCTTCCAAATGCCTCCCAACACCTCAAACCAATTCTATTTGCTGACGACACAACCTTCATTTACTCCAGTCCTGATCCCCTTGCTCTAAATGCCACAGTAAATACTGAGCTAAATAAAGTCCATCTGTGACTAACTGCCAACAAACTCACCCTTAACATTGACAAAACCTTTTATATTCTGTTTGGCAATAAATCCTCTAATCAAATAAATCTCAAAATAAACAATACCCAAATTTGTAACAAATTAGATGGCAAATTCCTTGGCATTCTCATTGACCACAAGCTTAATTTCCAGGGACACATTCTAAACATATCAAAAAAAGTTTCAAAAACTGTGGGCATTCTTTCTAAGATCAGATATTATGTACCACGCCCTGCCCTGGTGACTCTCTATTACTCCCTTATCTATCCATATCTCAACTATGGTATTTGTGCTTGGGGCTCTACTACCCAAAATCACTTACGTCCTCTAATTACTCAACACAAAGCTGCTATTAGGACAATATCCAATTCTGGCCCCAGACATCACTCGGTACCCCTACTTAAATCTCTGAATATGTTAGACATTAAGTCACTGCACATTCTCTCATGTGTATTATACATATATAAAACGCTGAACTATAATGCCAATCCTGATCTCAAAAGCTTCATAGAAGTTTGTATCAGAACCCATGAGCATCACACCAGAAATAAATACAGTTTTGATATTCCTAGAGTACGACTTAATCAAACTAGAAATGCTCTACAAATCAAGGGGCCCAGAATGTGGAATGACCTTCCCAACCATGTTAAAGACTGTACCTCTCTCAACCAGTTTAAGTTAAAAGCGAAGCTATACCTAATAAATTCCTTGTAACCTACCTTACCCTTCTATTGTCAACCAATGTCTGTTTTTTTCTTTAAAGAGCGCTGTTTGTCGACATAATTGTATTTGTGCTGCTTTTTCATCTATGTTTTCATTTCTTGTTTTCATTCTACTCATTATGCTCAATTAGTATTAAGCTTGTCATTTAAGTTTATCATGCCCGAAACGCTTTGCGTAATAGTGGCTTTAGGCATTGTATGTACTAGCTATACCTATAAGTTAAACAATCCTTGTAAATATTTATTGTATGTATGTACCTTACCTAAATAAAATTGTATTGTATTGTTGTATTGTATTATCTACGAATTTTGTGGAGTTTATTTCGCGAGGTCACTAATAATATTTAATACTTCTTGATAATATTAGAAGTTTTATAGAGCTAATTAAGAGGCTATTATCAATAATTGTGTATATTATTTCTCCAAAATAGAGAATTATTTAATATATATTGCGCTAGTGATCACAGTATAATATTTACTAATTGCCAACCCACAACAGGGTAGGATATTACCATTGACTAGTTGAACTATTATAGTTCATCCTAGTCCCACTACCATAGTCAGTTGTACCAAGAAATTCTCAACTTACAAACTGTTGCAAATGGTGCAATGGATCAAATACATAAGATTCAGGCCGAAGAAACCCTCTCAGCTCAAAGTGACCTCCTTCAAAAGCTGGAAAAACAGATCAATCTCCTTCAGATTCACCAGGCGGCTTCCGAAGATGACCAAGAGCAACAACAACTTCATGACTCCCTGATAATTAGCTCACCTGATCTACCTGATGAACAACAAGGTGAGAATTGTTGTAACATAGCCCACACCCTAATTAATTCAAAGATCAGAGTCAGTGTTGAAATCAAATCAGCTATTAGGATAGATAGTGACAGTCCCCGTCACAGTAGGAGAATGCTCATCAAACTTGCAAATCCCTCTGCGAAGTTTGACCTCATGCAATCAGCTGCTAAGCAAAAAACCAACCTCTATATAAATGAGTGTCTTACAAAGCAGCGTGGATCCCTCCTCTTCAGGCTGCGTCAAATTCGCAAACAAAACCCTGGTCTTATCAAGCAGTGCTACACTAGGAATGGAACGATTTTTGCGAAGAAAGAAAGTGCAGGAAAAAGATATGAAATAAAGTGTGACCAACAACTACTGGCCTTCTTAAGTGATTGTGGTATATCTGAAAACCTGAACCCGACCAACGCCAGTACTTAAAATAACTCTTTCAGTGCCTGAGCCTAACCTAACTTAATCTAACTTTGTCTAAGGTGCTGTCTCTGCCTTACCATTTACCTAATGTTCTCTCATTCATATAATTTCCTAAATAATCCATCAAATCTCCATGCACTTATGCAAGAATCTACCTCAGTTTCATTGTAAAATTTTACTCTTAAATCTAATCTTACCCTATTCCATTTAAATTTTAAATTTAATTGTATTGATCTATGTCATTTATTAAAATCAATTATTGATCTCATTTTTGTTCTTTTAATTAAGTTCATACTAATTATAGGTTAAAACTAAGCTAAATAAAATTTATTATCTTTAAGATTATTTTACTTTACAATTATCATTGTCAATTTTTTTTTATATATATATTCATCTTGACGTCTCTACTGATTTTTTGTTCTCTCCACCAAACTTGTGTATCCTCCATTTCTATCTAGTGACCTTAATTCTACCTCTAATTGTTTCAATTCTTTTGTTTACTTGCATTTATTGTTGTGTTTTGCCATAATTATTCTCTAATTTTAGCAGACTCAATACTTTGTAAGCTCTTATTGTATTGTTATATTATTATATTGCGGTGTTTTGCTATAATTACTTTCTATTTTACAGCAGATTTAGTTTTCATCTGTTCCTGTAATTGCTTATCTTATTGTATCGTGACATTCTTATCTATATGCTTACTGATATTGATCCTGATCGAAATCTTCTGTCCCATATCCACACTAATCAGCACATTGATCATCATTATTGCAGGTACTACACAGCAAATCTTGCAAAAAACAAACTCCTAAACAGCACCTGCTTATATCAGTTTACAACCAAAATGTTAGGTCACTTGGTAAACATTTTGATGATATAAATGCACTACTTACAGCACTAGGTACTAACTTATCTTTCATCATTTTAACAGAAACTTGGCTAAGTAATGACTATACCCAACTCTACAATTTAGCTGGCTATAAAGCCATTCATAACTGCAGGCCTAATAAAAAAGGTGGCGGTACAGCAATATATTACAAAGATACCTTCATTTGCAATAGTGTCATTAGTGATAAAGACGACTATTGTGAATATACCTTAGCCAAGTTCTCCAGTAAATCCCTTAAATCCTCCCTGATAATCGGTGCCATCTATAGATTTCCTAATACCAACATAGCTTTATTCTCTGACAATGTAAGGAATCTTATCATAAATAACAATCTCAACAAAAATCATATCATTCTGGGAGGTGATTTCAATATTGACCTGGGTCTTCAAAACAACCCTCAAGTTGACTATTTCCGTAACAGCATGCACTCCTGTATGCTAATCCCCACAATCACCAAGCCCACCCGAGTCACTCAAACATCTGCCACTACCCTGGATCACCTATGGACTAATATAACAGCTCCCCTTACATCTGGGGTAATTTATGACAGAACAACTGACCACTATCCTACCTTCCTCATAGCAAACATTGACACATCACCACCAGAAACCAAAAAACTTTCATTCAGGCTACATAGTGAATCAGCTTTAGGCAATCTCTCTAATGCACTTCACAATATTAACTGGGAATCTGAATTTAATAATTCACAGGATATAAACTCATCAACTAACCACTTTCTCTCCAAAACTCTAAGCTTCTACAACACTCACTGTCCCCTACTTACCAAACAAGTAACTGATAAAAGAAAAAATAACCCGTGGCTCACAAGTGGCATAATTAAATCAATCAACAAAAAACATGAATACGAAAAGAAATTTAGGAGTGGCCTAGTTTCAATTGAAGTAGTTAAAAGGTACTCATCAGTGCTTACCAGTATCATAAGAAAAACAAAACTTTCATATTATGAGACTAGATTCAAAGAAGCAAAAGACAACATGAAAAGCACATGGAATACCATCTCTAACATCCTGGGAACTAAACAACACTCCCACAACCAGATAACACTCTCTAAGGATGGCCTTACACTGTCATCTGACTTAGAAATGGCGAATGAATTTAATAGGTTCTTTTCATCGGTTGGTGCTAACCTTGCAAGTAAAATCCCACAGACTCAGACACATATCAACACATATCTCTCAGGCAGCTATCCAAACTCTCTTCTCCTCTCACCAGTCAGCCCGTCAGATGTTGTGTCCATCATACACTCACTAAAAACCAAAGCTGGGAACATCAGTGAAATCCCATCCATTGTATACAAGAGCGCCTCCCATGCCCTTGCATCACCTATAGCTCTGCTGTTCAACAAATCCCTTGAGTGTCATACCTTCCCTGATATCCTTAAAAATGCAAGAGTAACGCCAGTTCATAAAGGAGGTAATCCGTCAGACATAAACAACTACAGACCAATATCGAACCTACCCATACTATCAAAAATATTTGAAAAAATTATCTACAAACAGCTCTACTCCTATCTCGTAAAATTCGACATTCTTAGCCCCTGTCAGTTTGGCTTCCGCTCTCAAAAGAGTACCAACGATGCAATTATTAGTCTCCTTGATATAATTTACTCGGCCCTTGACAAAAATGAGTTTCCAATTGGACTCTTCATTGACCTGAGAAAGGCCTTTGATACTGTTAATCACGATTACCTCTTATGTAAACTCCATCATTATGGAATCCGAGGCCATGCACTGGACTATATCCAATCCTATCTTAGTGATAGACACCAATGTGTAGCAATCAATAATATAATCTCTCCCATTCTGCCAATAACCGTTGGAGTACCACAGGGCAGCATCTTGGGACCCCTACTATTTTTTATATACATTAATGATCTGCCTAATGTCTCTAACATTCTGAAACCTATTTTTCTGACCAGGGGGAGAAAGATACTACGGGTGTACCTTTTAAGTTAAATCTAGTCCTCGGACTTGGAATTGTTACTGTTAATTCTTACTTTATATATTTACTTTATATATTTTAATATAAACGTTATATATTTACTTAATTTATATTTGAAACTTTATATATTTACATGTTCAATATTAAGTTTTATATAATATCAACTTTGTTATAAGTCTATAATATAAACCGTGTTTAATATAAACTTTATATAATTACTTACTTTATTTGAACTTTATATATTTACATGTTCTGCAGAATTTAATCTTCAATAAACTTTAACGCCCCATACTGCCAGTATCTTTCTCCCCCTGGTCAGAAAATGGTCACTGCTTGATCGCAAGCGGGGATTTTTCTGGCGGGGGAGAAAGAAACAATTGCGCAGCGCGTCCCGCGGCGTTGCGCGGGCAGTTTGGGGCCGTATAAATACGGGCGCACAATGGGGCTCTGCCTCACTCCGCCTGCCCTCGCAAAACCCCACCCTCCCCCCCTTTGCAAGCGGCTGCTTTGGTACCCCCGTCATGCTTTGCACAGTTGTCCCGATTGTCTCCCCACTGCATGTGGGAAGGGGGGTGCAGCGCCGGTCCCCAAGTGTCCCGCTGTCCGCAGCTAATACTTTGCCCAGTCTAGGTGCTAGTAAGCCCTACTTGTAGTCCCACTGGTCTACTACAGCGGGACTATATGCTTGTGTAAAAAATTAGGCTGGTGGCAAAGTGAATCCGAGGTGATCTGAAAGCAGAGGCATGTCAGTGCTGAAATGTAGAACATAAATATGAATAAGGGCAAGGCATGTCGCGAGATGTCTGCTAGTACAAAATAAGAAACCTTCCATATTTTCTCACACAAAGTGTGAGAAAGTCTTAATTTACAGTGTCTTAGGAAGGCAAAGAATGGGAATCATTAAATATACGACGTTCCCGACGACGCTTCGACGCCGCCATCTGCTGGAGGATACCGTGCCCCAGGCAACATGGGGGCCACCCCCCTGTCCAGGGCACGGCCCCTGGAACTGGACGCTGAGGACTTAACAGACATAACGAAGTCATCCTGGATTGCCGGCGGCAACGCCGAACCCAGGGCCTGTGGTGCGTACCGTTAGACGTAAACCTGCCGTCGTCGTCGAGCCGATCATGGGTCCTTGCTCCAACGCCGGCGTCTCCCTCCGACGAAGAAGAACAACAGACGACACAGGCGGACGGGCAGGCGGACGAACGCTGAACTTACGACGTAGGAGGAATCCCTGCTACAACGGACGTGCAGGGCGCTTAAGACAAACACACCAGGCTACACTGGCCAGGCGGGAGCGCCTGGGAACCAACCTGCCGGCAACACCGGCCAGACGGAGGACATGGAGTAACGGTCCTGGCTACCCCCCAGGCAAGCGGGGCACGTGCCTGAGGGCCTGGACGGCGGAAAGCTTGAAATAACACACCGGGCAACAGCGGCCAGACGTACATCTGGGGACTACATGCCGGACTTACACCGGCCGACGGACGTCTGGGGACATCTTGATCGGCGCCACTCTGGGGAAGACGTACCTGGGGACTCCGGGACACCGAAGGGCCTGGGGCTAACACCCCGGGCAACACGGCCGGGCGAGACGTCCGAGGGCGACGTGCCTAGCAGAGAACACACCACACACGGCAAGGACCCCGTGGCCTACCAACCACGCGCTGCCACACGGCATGCTCAGGGCCTAGACGAAAAGAGGGAGGGGGGGGGGGCCGCACACAGGCGCGGCCGTACGGGCGCAAGGCAGCCCGAGCCCCGACGTTGGAAGCTGTGGCGCAAAGCCACGTGGATTAGCACCCAAAAGGGAACAGGAAGGGCGGGACACAGCCCAACCGTGCGCGCCACGGAACGTCGTGCCACGTGGCAGCATGACCAGGCGCATGCCCCATAGCAGGCCCGGGCGGAGGGCTGGACCTGGCCACGAGTCGTCGCCAGGGGCGACGCTTGTCCGCTCAGGGAGACCCGACCCCTGGGGACATCCCAGGGAAGCCGGCAGACCGGCAACAGGGAACACCCGAGGGAAAAACAGGAAAGACGCAGAAGCACGCCCTGCTGGCCAGGCACGTGACGACCCGGCAAGGCATGCATGGGCCCCAAGGCGGGGCCCGCCATAGGGCCGCCCACGCCTGGCCACGTGTCGCCGCCGCCGAGAACATGCGCCCCGGGCGTAGGACCGAACCTGGCCACAATCCGTCGCCGACGGCGACACATGTCCTCGGACAAGGCGAAGCCTGGCCCCCTGAGACACCCAGGGAAACCCGGCGGGCCGGCGACAGGGAGCCCCGAAGGAAAGGCGGGAAGGACGCCGAAGCACGCCCAGACGACCAGACACGTGGTCGATGGCGGCGAGGGAAGGGCCCCAAGGCAGAGCACAAAGTGCGTAGGGCCCGCCACGCCTGGCCACATGGCGACGCCGGCAAGGGCACACCTGGCCGCCGACGGGGCCCCGGGCAGGGCGCGCGCCTGGGCACGCCGCTGCTGCGGGGCCCCTTGGACACGGACGGGCACGGCTGGACGGGGCCCCACAAGAGAGGAGACCGAACGCAGGCCACTAGGGACGCGGCCCGGGGCACGCCGACCCTAAGCCAGCCACGCGACCAGCACGGCACGGGGGCGCCCGGCACAGGCCCAAGGAGGGCGCCCCAGCTCTCCGGGAACTAACAGCAGAGAGCCCAAAGGACTAACTAAGGCGGCACACACGTACCGCGAGGGGATGGCGCATGGCACACGCCGCACTGGGGAAGACCTGACTAGAATTGAACAGAAAACCTCACCTTGGGTTTAAAAGTGTAGGGCAGGAGGGCCCTGCCGGAACAGTCTGGGGTGTCGAGGGCCCCAGGATGTCCGTGAGAGAGAGGTCAGGTACCGAGGCAGCTGGCGTGTTGTCCATCTCGTGCGAAGTCGGGCAGCCGGGGAGTGGTTGCGAGGGCAGCGGCGAGGGCAGGCGGAGTGAGGCAGAGCCCCATTGTGCGCCCGTATTTATACGGCCCCAAACTGCCCGCGCAACGCCGCGGGACGCGCTGCGCAATTGCTTCTTTCTCCCCCGCCAGAAACATCCCCGCTTGCGAAGCAGTGACCATTTTCTGACCAGGGGGAGAAAGATACTGGCAGTATGGGGCGTTAAAGTTTATTGAAGATTAAATTCTGCAGAACATGTAAATATATAAAGTTCAAATATAAAGTAAGTAATTATATAAAGTTTATATTAAACACGGTTTATATTATAGACTTATAACAAAGTTGATATTATATTAAACTTAATATTAAACATGTAAATATATAAAGTTTCAAATATAAATTAAGTAAATATATAACGTTTATATTAAAATATATAAAGTAAATATATAAAGTAAGAATTAACAGTAACAATTCCAAAAATATAAAATATATATCCTAGTGTTATATAATTACTACACATTTGCACTCGGCCTTAATTCTAGTACCAGTTAACCTTTAGGCTTCTGCAGAATTAGTTTCCATGTCACTATAGGCTAAGGTCTCATACTTACTACGGGTGTACCTTTTAAGTTAAATCTAGTCCTCGGACTTGGAATTGTTACTGTTAATTCTTACTTTATATATTTACTTTATATATTTACTTTATATATTTTAATATAAACGTTATATATTTACTTAATTTATATTTGAAACTTTATATATTTACATGTTCAATATTAAGTTTTATATAATATCAACTTTGTTATAAGTCTATAATATAAACCGTGTTTAATATAAACTTTATATAATTACTTACTTTATTTGAACTTTATATATTTACATGTTCTGCAGAATTTAATCTTCAATAAACTTTAACGCCCCATACTGCCAGTATCTTTCTCCCCCTGGTCAGAAAATGGTCACTGCTTGCATCGCAAGCGGGGATGTTTCTGGCGGGGGAGAAAGAAACAATTGCGCAGCGCGTCCCGTGGCGTTGCGCGGGCAGTTTGGGGCCGTATAAATACGGGCGCACAATGGGGCTCTGCCTCACTCCGCCTGCCCTCGGCCGCTGCGGGGCAGGCGAGGGCAGGGTTGATTCCAGTCTAAATAACTGGTACTTTCGCTTGGTTCTTGCAGTTTATTCACGTCGCTTATTTGGTTATATTTATGTTATGCATCTCCTCCGTTCTCTTAATGTAAAATGGCTATATATCCACGCCGATTGTATACCCTTATTTTGTACTTGCAGATACCACGTGCCATGCCTTGCCCTATTCATAATTATGTTCTACATCTCAGCGCTAACATGCCTCCTGTTTCAGATTACCTCGGACTCTCTTTCCCAAACAGCCTCCTTAATTTACTCCGACAGTTGATGCGTTGCTCATGTCGCATGTTTAATTTTGCGTTGCTGTGTTCAGTATGCTTGCCCACTTTTACCCTGCCTTACGTCATTAACTAAAGACAGCCAGGATGTGCTATTTGCAGAGTTACCAAGTAATTTATTAAGTAAAGTCAGACAGGCAGTGCTAGTTGCAGAGTTACTAAGTAAATTATTAAGTAAAGTCAGCCAGGATGTGCTATTTGCAGAGTTCCTAAGAATTATTAAGTAAAGTCAGACAGGATGTGCTATTTGCAGTATTCGCGGGCCCTTATTTTAGCTTCACGTCTCCTGGCCCTGCATTTTTGCCTAGTTTCATCGGTAGTTACAGTAGTTTATGCTTAGCTTTGCAGTTTAGTTTCCTCAGTGGTTACAGTATTTACGCTCGGCTCTTGCAGTTTATTCACGTTACTTTTTGGTTATATTTATGTTATGCTTCACCTCCGTTTGAATTCTCTTAATGTAAAAATGGTTATATATGCACGCCGATTGTATACCCTTATTTTGTACCTGCAGACATCACGTGCCATGCCTTGCCCCTATTCAGGTGACCTGGACAGGGGGGTGGCCCCCACGTTGCCTGGGGCACGGTACACTCCAGCAGATGGCGGCGTCGACGCGTCGTCGGGAACGTCGTATATTTAATGATATCCCGTTCTTTGCCTTCCTAAGACAATGTAAATTAAGATTTTACACACTTTATACGGAAGGTTTCTTATTTTGTACTGGCAGACATCTCGCGACATGCCTTGCCCTTCCTCTTAATTACGTTCTACATTTCAGTACTAACATGCCTCCTGCTTTCAGATTACCACGGATTCCTTTTCCCAAACAGCCTACCTTAATTTACTCCGACAGTTGATGCTTTGCTCATGTCGCATGTTTAATTTTGCGTTGCTGTGTTCAGTATGTTTGTTCATTTTCCTTGCCTTACGTCATTAAGTAAAGTCAGCCAGGATGTGCTATTTGCAGAGTTACTAATTAAATTATTAAGTAAGTCAGCCAGGATGTGCTATTTGCAGAGTTACTATGTAATTATTAAGTAGAGTCAGCCAGGATGTGCTGTTTGCAGAGTTCCTAAGTAAATTATTAAGTAAAGTCAGCCAGGATGTGCTATTTGCAGAGTTCCTAAGTAAATTATTAAGTAAAGTCAGCCAGGATGTGCTATTTGCAGAGTTACTAAGTAAATTATTAAGTAAAGTCAGCCAGGATGTGCTATTTGCAGAGTTACTAAGTAAATTATTAAGTAAAGTCAGCCAGGATGTGCTATTTGCAGAGTTACTAAGTAAATTATTAAGTAAAGTCAGCCAGGATGTGCTATTTGCAGAGTTACTAAGTAAATTATTAAGTAAAGTCAGCCAGGATGTGCTATTTGCAGAGTTACTAAGTAAATTATTAAGTAAAGTCAGCCAGGATGTGCTATTTGCAGTTACTAATTACTAATTACTAGTCTTTTGCTGGGCTACCTTTATGCTTCTCCCCTTCCTGTCTAGGTATGTTTAGGTATGGCTAGCGGTGCGCGAACCGCGGCTTATCGGTTGCCCCCCCCCCCTGGTTCCCTGTTTACTCGGTCTCGCCCGCTTACTTCCGCATTCTTCCACCCCATTCTACGTTATCGCCTCTCGCTTTTGGGCCTATGTCCTTTCTCAGACCGGGTTGTGTGCCGTCCAGCGCGCCTCGGCGACGTTATCTTCTCTTCGGCCCTCTGTCATTTCCGCCCTCCCCCCCCAGCCGTGCGGGCTCGCCTGTGGGAAACGTCCCCTTGGTTCCTCCTACGTCTGCGTGTCTGTTAAATTTGTTATTGTTGGACTCGCAATTTGATTTATATTTATTACGGCAAATTTTTCTCCCGCAATTTACTCTTTGTTTAAGTTTCACGTTCAATTTGTTATTAAGGGACTATCAATTAGGATTTGTATTAATCTATTGCTTTGCCTCTGTGCCTTTAAGTTATTTTCAGCTAAGGTACGCTAGTTGCAGTGCATTCGGGTGGGCCCCCCCCCCCCCAAAATATATATATTTTTTTTTTCCCTCCGGTTATTTCGTCCTATTACACTCGTTTCCCTCATTATATATTCTGAATATTGTGCATTATATTTGACCACCCATTCTTCATCGTATCGACAGTACATTAAGTTACATTTGGAT
>NC_091161.1:5357677-5362677 GCF_040958095.1 Procambarus clarkii | reverse complement strand
CAAATATAAAAAGTAAAGGAAGAGAGAAGCTAGAAGAGACAGGAAACGAGAGGTGTTAGAAGAGAGGAGGAAAGGAGAGATTAAAAGACAAGAAAAACAGGAGAGAAACGTAAAAGAAATAAAAAAAAGGGACATTTGTGAGGAGAGAAAATAAAGAGACCAGAGAAGACCATATATCAAGAGTGTGAGGATAAAGACTTATATATTTTCTTAGTTGACATCCTCTGGCTCTTGTTGCCCCTCTTGTATACAAATTGTACTTGCAAGTTTTCCCTGAAAAGATATTAACAAAATTAATATTTAATTATTTATTTATATAAATTACACACACAAACTTTTTATATATATATATATATATATATATATATATATATATATATATATATATATATATATATATATATATATATATATATATATGTCGTACCTAGTAGCCAGAACGCACTTCTCAGCCTACTATGCAAGGCCCGATTTGCCTAATAAGCCAAGTTTTCATGAATTAATTGTTTTTCGACTACCTAACCTACCTAACCTAACCTAACCTAACTTTTTCGGCTACCTAACCAAACCTAACCTATAAAGATAGGTTAGGTTAGGTTAGGTAGGGTTGGTTAGGTTCGGTCATATATCTACGTTAATTTTAACTCCAATAAAAAAAATTGACCTCATACATAATGAAATGGGTAGCTTTATCATTTCATAAGAAAAAAATTAGAAAAAATATATTAATTCAGGAAAACTTGGCTTATTAGGCAAATCGGGCCTTGAATGGTAGGCCAAAAAGTGAGTTCTGGCTACTAGGTACGACATATATATATATATATATTATATAATTTCGGAAAACCTCACCCTGTAAACATTCATGTTTCTACATGTTAAACAAGCTACGAGGATGAGGGAAGGGGATGTTCCCTCCATGCTGGATATTATATTTACCAGGAAAGAGAAAGATATATTTATCATTCGGTACCTCCCTCCTTTGGTACCTCCCTTTTCCTCCTTTCAGTACCTCCCTCCTTTTACCCAAGTGACATTGTCACTTGGGTAAAAGTGACCATGTCTTTTTGGGAATAAAGTATGCAATGCATTATAATCTGGAAGAAAATGAGCTTGAAGCAGTTGAAAAACCTGACTTGTGGAGAGGTCATTATGGGGAACTCAGATATTTCCTTAAGGAATTTGACAAACACTTGCTGTTAGGACATGAAGTAAATGAGATGTATGTCAAGTTTTGTGAAATATATGATAATGGCACAACAAAATTTATACTAAAGCAGAGATGCAGAACTAGGAAAAAGGGAAAAATTGCCCAAACATACAAGCAATACAAAGATGCGAGAAACAACAATAGCAGTAAGGAGAGGGGCAGAAAGACTATGACTTTCGGTCATATTCAACAACACAAATATACATACACACACACATTATTGGAAAAAATTGGAATTGGAATATTGGAAAAAATAATTACAACTAAATGGGTAGAATAATAATAATAATAATAATAATAATAATAATTTTTATTTAGGCAAAGGTACATACATAAAGAGATTTTACAAAGTTTGTTGGCTTTATAGATAGAGCTAGTACATACAATGCCTAAAGCCACTATTACGCAAAGCGTTTCAGGCAGGAAAAAACACTACTGACTAAAGCTTAAAACTAATGGGTAAAAAGAAAAAAATGCGTTGAGTACAAATAAAAATAGAGGTAAAAGAGGGGGGGAACATTGTTGAAAAAACAGCACAAATACAATTATAAATTATTACAGAAAATTACATTAAAACAGCGTTGATTTGTAAAACAAAAAAAAAACAAAAAACATACATGGGTTGACAATAGAAGGGTAAGGTAGGTTACATGGAATTTATTAGGTATAGCTTCGTTTTTAACTTAAACTGGTTGAGAGAGGTACTGTCTTTAACATGGTTGGGAAGGTCATTCCACATCCTGGGCCCCTTGATTTGTAGAGCATTTCTGGTTTGATTAAGTCGTACTCTAGGAATATCAAAACTGTATTTATTTCTGGTGTGGTGCTCATGGGTTCTGTTACAACCTTCTATGAAGCTTTTGAGATCAGGATTGGCATTACAATTTAGCGTTTTGTATATGTATAATACACATGAGTGAATGTGCAGTGACTTAATGTCTAACATATTCAGAGATTTGAGTAGGGGTACCGAGTGATGTCTGGGGCCAGAGTTGGATATTGTCCTTATAGCAGCTTTGTGTTGAGTAATTAGAGGACGTAAGTGATTTTGGGTAGTAGAGCCCCAAGCACAAATACCATAGTTGAGATATGGATAGATAAGGGAGTAATAGAGAGTCACCAGGGCAGGGCGTGGTACATAATATCTGATCTTAGAAAGAATGCCCACAGTTTTTGAAACTTTTTTTGATATGTTTAGAATGTGTCCCTGGAAATTCAGCTTGTGGTCAATGAGAATGCCAAGGAATTTGCCATCTAATTTGTTACAAATTTGGGTATTGTTTATTTTGAGATTTATTTGATTAGAGGATTTATTGCCAAACAGAATATAGAAAGTTTTGTCAATGTTAAGGGTGAGTTTGTTGGCAGTTAGCCACAGATGGACTTTATTTAGCTCAGTATTTACTGTGGCATTTAGAGCAAGGGGATCAGGACTGGAGTAAATGAAGGTTGTGTCGTCAGCAAATAGGATTGGTTTGAGGTGTTGGGAGGCATTTGGAAGGTCATTAATGTAGATGAGAAAGAGGAGAGGGCCAAGTATGCTGCCCTGGGGAACACCAATGTTGATGGGTAGGGTGGGAGAAATTGTATTATTCACAGAAACACATTGGAGCCTGTCAGTAAGGTAGGATTTGAGGTATTGTAGGGAGTGTCCTCTGACACCATAATGATGTAATTTAAGAAGAAGGTTTTGGTGGTTGACAGTATCGAAAGCTTTACGCAGGTCCACAAATAACCCAACAGGGAACTCATTTTTATCAAGAGCTGTATGAATCGAGTTAAGCATACTAATAAGTGCATCGTTAGTGTTTTTTTTGGGCCTGAAGCCATATTGGCAAGGGCTAAGTATATTGAGTTTGGCTAGATATGAGTAAAGCTGCTTATAGATTAGTTTTTCAAAAATTTTTGACAAGTTTGGCAGGATTGATATAGGTCTGTAGTTGTTAACATCTGTGAGATCACCACATTTGTGGACAGGCGTTACTCTCGCTTTTTTTAGAATATCTGGAAAGGTTTGGAGTTCAAGTGACTTGTTGAAGAGCAAAGCAATAGCAGGGGCTAAAGATCTGGAGGCTTTTTTGTAGATTAAAGTTGGTATTTCCTCAAGGGCACCAGACTTGGTTTTAAGGGAAAGGATTATCTCATTGACGTCAATGGAATTAATAGGCTTTAGGTACAGAGACTGGGGATAGTTCCCTGTAAGATAGTCCTTAATGTCAGTACTGGAAGATGGAATATCATTAGCAAGGGATGAACCAATGGAAGAGAAGAACCTATTGAACTCAATAGCAGAATCAGAGGCTGAAAGCTGACCATCGTTATTAGACAGGAGAGTCGGTTTGTTATTTAAAGACTTTTTTGATCCCAATATTTGTGAAATTGTTCTCCATGTTTGTTTAATGTTGCTCTTTATTTGGGTAAATTTATCTTCGTAGTATTTAGTTTTGGCTCGTCTAATTATCTTAGATAGCAATAATGAGTAATTCTTTGAGAATTCTTTGGAGACAATCCCTAACCTATACTTTTTCTCAAGGTCATGTTTTTTATTAATAGATTTAAGTATTCCCTTTGTAAGCCAAGGATTGTTAAGCCTTTTGGTTGTGACTTGTTTTGTAAGCATAGGACAGTGGGTATTATAAAGGCTAAGAGTTATTTGAAGAAAAGATTGAACTGCTAGGTTGATGTCCTCTATGTTACCTAACTCGGACTCCCAGTTGACATTATCAGTAGCAGTTATAAAATTGTCTATAGCAGTTTCATTGTGTAGTCTAAAACGTATCTCTCTTGACTCAAGAGGTGGTTTGCTAATGTTAGTGAAGAGAAATGTGGGGTAATGGTCTGTAGTGCTATCGGTGATTATACCTGAAGTAAGCGGAGAGGTTATATTTGTCCAGATGTGATCAAGAGTCGTGGCAGTGCTATCAGTGATTCTAGTAGGTCTAGTGATTAAGGGTATGAGGAAGCAGGAATTCATACAGTTGAGGAAGCTAACAGCAGTAGGGTGTTCTGGCTCGCAGAGGTCAATATTAAAGTCCCCTGCAATAATTAGGTGGTTTTTTTTCAGTCTGTTATCAAGTATTAGATTTCTAAGGTTTGAGTTGAATTCGGACACATCAGTGTTAGGAATTCTATAAACTGCACCCACAGACAGGATAGACTCGGCACCCTTGACTCTGAACACCTGGAGAGAAATGATATAATTTCAGACAGACAGTATGGTTTTCGATTTGGAAGATCCTGTGTATCGAATTTACTCAGTTTCTATGATCGAGCAACAGATATATTACAGGAAAGAGATGGTTGGGTTGACTGCATCTATCTGGACCTAAAAAAGGCATTCGACAGAGTTCCACATAGAGAGGTTGTTCTGGAAACTGGAAAATATTGGAGGGGTGACAGGTAAGCTTCTAACATGGATGAAAAATTTTCTGACTGATAGAAAAATGAGGGCAGTAATCAGAGGCAATGTATCGGACTGGAGAAATGTCACAAGTGGAGTACCACAGGGTTCAGTTCTTGCACCAGTGATGTTTATTGTCTACATAAATGATCTACCAGTTGGTATACAGAATTACATGAACATGTTTGCTGATGATGCTAAGATAATAGGAAGGATAAGAAATTTAGATGATTGTCATGCCCTTCAAGAAAACCTGGATAAAATAAGTATATGGAGCACCACTTGGCAAATGGAATTTAATGTTAATAAATGCCATGTTATGGAATGTGGAACAGGAGAACATAGACCCCACACAACCTATACATTATGTGAGAAATCTTTAAAGAATTCTGA
>NC_091161.1:5190177-5352677 GCF_040958095.1 Procambarus clarkii | reverse complement strand
TATATATATATATATATATATATATATATATATATATATATATATATATATATATATATATATATATATATATATATGCCATATACATATATATGCTATGTTGTATGCTACAACTTGGCTGATAATAAAGCCATTCACAACTGCAGGCCTAATAAAAAAAAGGAGGTGGCATAGCAATATCTTACAAAGATACCTTCATCTGCAATAGTGTCATTAGTAATAGAGACGACTATTGTGAATATACCTTTGCCAAGTTCTCCAGTAAATCCCTTAAATCCTCCTTGAACAAGAGGGTTTTTACTTGATCGAACCATATTCTTAACCTGCTGCAGGTAATTTTCAAATGGAAATGCTGAACATCTGTCCAAACTACCAAACTCTTTGGCATCAGAGGATATGTGTGTTAGGCAGTGTACATTGTACACTAAAAAATCCTTACCATACAGCTCACGAGCCTTTAACACAAAGTACAGCAAAAGATCATGTGCATATTGGCTGTAATTTAACTGAATCAATTTAGGTGATACAAGAATAGAAATGGCTACACTCAGAGTCAGGAAATGGTCATACAATTCTTTGGGTAAGATTCCCTTCAGTACAATATTACCGGTGTAGAGAAGGAGTTGCCTGTATTCAGTCACTTTCCATCTATCAACCTCTGAAAGACTTCGAGGTTTACCTGTTCTTTTAGGCGTCGCTTTTTGACCCGTGACATACGCTGCCATCTTGTGTGGTATTCTCTTCTTCTTTCTATAATGTGTGCATAGATTCTGAAGGAGAAAGGCCAAGTGCTACATTACCAATTACTATTACAAGATTATTAGTAAAGTATTGTACTGCAAAAAGCAAATAAAATGGGGTAAACTAAACTTTGAAAACAAATAATAATTAAAACAGGTAAATTAGTAAAATAACAAAGGCTTAAGCAGACATGACTCTGCTTAAGCCATGTAAAGCAGACAGATAAGATGGCAATATATAAGGGGAAAAAATTAAAAAGCTAGGATATAAAACTAATTGAGATCAATAGCATAAATTACTAAAGTAGGGGAAAAAATAACAAATGACTTCATAAAAAAATTATCCAATTGCCAACAGCAACTTGGTAGTACGAGTCTAAGTCTAAGAAACAAAAAAAATTTAAATGCTGTTATCTGCAATGAAACAATACATACTATTGCACGTACCGAAACATTGATGAATGTAAAAAATAGAGAACTATTTGCTGAATGTCCCATAAATGGATTTAAACTATTTTACACAAAGAGGGGGGAGAAGCCATGTATGTTAGGGAATATTTGAAATGTAGTCTCGAAAAGTACACAACTGTGATAGGAAAATTAGGTCACATGGAGGAGTGGGTCTGTATACTATGGAAGACCTTGTATGCTCGGAGCTCCTTAACATTACAAATGAGGTGGTAGAGGTATTGGGATTAAAAATAGAGAAAATAAATTTAGTGATTATTCTAATATACAAACCGCCAGATGCAACGGCCGAGGAATTCACAGAACAGGTAAACAAAATGGAGAACTCGATACCTCATATTATCTTCCTAGGTGACTCCAACTTGCCTAGTCTAAGATGGAGAATAGCAAACAATAATATTATACCAGGAAATTTATCGAGACCTAACCACTCAGCTTCCTGGCAATACGTTAGTAATGAATAAATATGATATATTTACTCATTATAATGTTGGTGCTGAATGTACAACACAAAAAAACATAATTTTAATCTGAAAAAGTATCTTTTTATAAAGAAATTAGACGAAAATAAAGAGCTGGTGACGCCAAATCAAGTCGACGATCCAAGCGTCGGTTAGGTTAAGTTAGGTCAACCTAACCTAACATATCATATTTATTCATTACTAACGTATTGCCAGGAAGCTTTGTGAAGCTTGTGTAGCTTGTGGTAGCTTGTGGTAATTAGACGGACCCTCATTTTAACAGAAACTTGGCTAAGTAAAGACTATACCCAACTCTACAACTTAGCTGGTTATAAAGGCATTCATAATTGCAGGCCTAGTAAAAAAGGAGGTGTTATACCAAAACAGATGCAGAACTAGGAAACAGGATTTCTTCAACAGAAATTTTGAAATTGTTCACAATTTTTGTTACACCAAAGTTGGAGTATGCAGCAGATGTATGGTGCCCATATCTTAGAAAGCATATCAACAAACTGGAAACGGTGCAGAGACATGCCACTAAGTGGCATTAACTAAATGCCATTAAATATGCCAAATATACTACATAAATATACATACTACACATGCACAATAATTGTCCTGGGTCCAATGTCCTGGGACCTCTGATATTCATAAAATATATATATATATATATATATATATATATATATATATATATATATATATATATATATATATATATATATATATATATATATATATATATATAAATATATATATATATATATATAAATATATATATATATATATATATATATATATATATATATATATAAATATAAATATATATATATATATATATATATATATATATATATATATATATATATATATATATATATATATATATATAGGGGGGTACCACCACTGGTGTAATTATAGGGACCCACAGCCTCAGAGAAGGGAACACAGAGCACTCAGGGAAAAACTTGACATTTAACTCTGAATACGAAAGAGTGTTCACTTCTCCTACCACCCCCCTTTTTTTTTATTATGATGTACACTTTATTATGCAAGGTTATACAGTTACATATCTGATTTTATACAAAAAATGAACATTAAGAGGACACAAGAAAAAGTTCGCTTCCTAGAGGCTGTAGATTTCCTCGAACTCCTCCGACGCCGGGCAGGAACCGAGGATGCAGCGGGCATTTCCCCTCTGGATCGCGACACTGAGGCGCTGAAAGAGAAAACTTGCTGCTCTAGGGTCTCTTGTGGTGTCAATGAGCTTGGAACCAAGATCCTTAAGAAACCTTCTTGCACTCTCACCCCATGGGCCTAGGGTCTCAGACCCTATTGGAACGAAATTGTACCTTTGATCTAATTGCCTGTACTTGACTGACTTTTGTTTTTCTCTGTGTGTCGCTGCGGCTCCTGCTGTGCCGGCAGAGAGGGTGATGTATGTCGTTGCCAGGGTGGATACGCAAGTATAGTCCCATGCTAACTGCCTGCCACCCTTCCACGGACGCAGTGTGATTCCGTCTGGTCGGCCGGCAAAGCTAACAGAGTCACGGTTCAGTAGGTTGCGGGGCTCTCTCTCCGCTGGACACTGAGCAGAGGCAAGGCTTCTTTTAATGATGTCGTTGACTTCGTCGTGTCTAGTGTGCCAACCACCCGATTTTCCACAGTGCAGGCCATGCAATCCATATTCGTCAGCATCTGCCTCGCCGCAAATACACCTGTGAACAGTGTGGATAGGGGCAGCAAGGCGGAGAGCGACTGCAATACGGAGCTCCTGCGGATCAAGACGTGTGCCTGTCGCAGACATAGGGACTGCCAGAAGGAAGTCCCCTGCATGGGGAGCCTGCACAGCTGTGAGGCGTGCACGATCACTGGGGGTTGTTGCTGCCTCCAGCAAAGCTGTGGCTTCTTTGTCTACAATGGGGCTGTCCCAACTGGATTGTTTCTTGGCTTTCGGCATGGCTGGTCTGAGTGCTGGGTCTGTCATGGCACCCCATTTCGTGTCACATTCCGTGTAGTGGGGGTCCTGTATCCCCGCTACATCACTCAGGGTGTATATATATATATATATATATATATATATATATATATATATATATATATATAGCCATCAACACACCTCCAGCTAGGGCCACCAACACACCACCACCATCAACACACCTCCAGCCAGGGCCACCAACACACCTCCAGGGCCACCAACACACCTCCAGGGCCACCAACACACCTCCAGGGCCATCAACATGCCTCCAGAGCCATCAACACAACACCACCATCAACACACCTCCAGGGCCATCAACACACCTCCAGGGCCACCAACACACCTCCAGGGCCACCAACACACCTCCAGGGCCACCAACACACCTCCAGAGCCATCAACACGCCTCCAGGGCCATCAACACCCCAGCAAACACAGAACGTTTGTGGACGTTTTTAAATGGTTCCACAAAGGTAATACTGTAACTTTTGACATAAATACGTATATCTGATGTTCTTAAAACCAAAGGATATAACTAAAAACATTTATTCTTGAGACACAGTTTTTTAAGATTTATGTAAAAATTTAAAAATAATAGTAAATGCTATGGAATTATAATGTTTTCATGCTTTATATTTAAGAATAAATAATTTTCAGTCAACATTTAGTTTTTTTTGTTTACTTTCTGTAAAGCTATCCAGTTTACGTTCTTATAACTTAAATATAACATTTATATGACGTCAGTATAACGTTATTTACACGACATCATTACGTTATTATGATGTTATATTAACGTATAATTCCTGTGTGAAAACCAGAATATATATTGAACTTTATGTTTTAAACCTTGTAAAGTTATCATAAAACTTGGAATAAGACGGTAAGCATGCTTTACTTATGAAAATATACAAACAAATCAACAAAAACATTTTAACATAAAAAACATGAACATAACATAAATTAACAGCATGCATGGGAGTTAATTGGAACTCTGTAATATTGCATACATGAACCTTAAGGTACAAACCCAGTGTATTTACCCATGCAGTTCTTTCCTAAATCTAAATTTTTCCAATTTTTACACTTTGTTTCAAGTTCTGTCTTGTGTTGCTACTTTTAATACCCCATTAATGTCCCCTTTGTTATGTCCATTCATCCCATTGTGCACCTCTACCATATGTCACTCCTAATTCTTTGCTTTTCTAGAGAATGTAATATAAGCTTTGACAATCTTTCTTCATATGACAGGTTAACAGGTAGAACAAAGATTACCATTTATATATGGATAACTATTATAAGTCGGTTTGAATGAGTGAATTGCTGCTTGAAGATAGGTATATACACGTGTGGTACTATCAGATTGCATCGTGGTGAGCCTAAAACCCTTCAGATCCAAGCAAAGCGTAAAATGCCAGCAGATACAATTGTGAACACATTGATACCGAAATGAAAGACATATGACGAGAATTGAGGTAACCAAAGTGAAAAGAGTGTTGACATTACATTGCACTTGAGTGCTCCTGGGTTACTTTCTCTCACTTTCTCTGTTTTGTGCGGATGGTCCGCCGTGCTTTCATCACGTCAGCGGGTGGAGCACGCTGCTGTTTTTGACATTTCATGCATATATTCCGGTTGGAAATTCTATTGCGAACACATTGATACCAAAATGAAAGACCTAGGATGACAATTGAGGTGACCAGAATGAAAAGAGTGTATACATTTTATCGCTCTTGTGCGCTCCCTGGTAACACGCTCTCGCTTTCTCTGTTTGTTGCGGATGGTAAGCCGGGCTTTTGGAGTTTATATGCCTTTAGTCCTGTAGAGAATTCTATTGCGAACACATTGATGCTAAATTGAAAAACCTAGGATGAGAATTGAGGTAACAAAGTTGAAAAGGGTATACACTTTTCAGTATTATCACGCTCTCTAATGTAATGAGAGTTGCGTGAGGGTGGCTCAGCTTTCTTTTTCTGGTACCCTTGGCCTACATTCATCTTGTCGGCGGGTGGAGCGCGCTGCTGTCTTTGACATTATATGCACATAGTTCTGTTGGGAATTCTATTGCGAACGCATTGATACCAAAATGAAAGACATAGGACGAGAATTAAGGTGACAAAGTTGAAAAGAGTATACACTTTTCAGTATTTCCGCACACTACCAGGGAATGTCCAAAAAAAAAATGGAGAGAGTGGAGGGGTAACTTGCCCAAAACGCGAAAGTGTTTGGGGAGATTAACTTTCGTTCAATACTATTATGCAAGAGGAGCGACACATCTATGGTTCATCCAATAAAATCAGCAGACTTCTAGATGTTACTACTGCTCGGCTTAGACTCGGTTACAAGTATTTCTGGGAATTCTCATTATCTGCCGATGTAGACCTGACCAAATGTTAACTGTCAACAAAATTATTCGCACACCCTCCGTCACTATGTGATAGTGAATTCAGAGACAATTCTATAACCAGTGTACCAACGATGTGTCAATATTTAATTCAAAATGATCTGGTATAAGAAATTTTAGCCAAATATCCCCAGTTTGCTAACTGTAAGTAGTAACAAAGCGATTGTAACCTATCCACCGCTGCCCACTGGATGGGGGGCGGTGTGCAGGGCAAACATATCAATTGTGACACTAGCTCTCCACATATGTCAGTTGCTTAATTTAGAAACTGTACTTGTGATCGATCTCGAACCCATTGTTGATGTGACGACTTATACTGAATTTTGTAACTATCTCATCAAGATTGTAACTTGCTTAGCTAAATGAATTGTGGGGTTCAGTCCCTGAGCCCATTATGTGCCTCTGTAACCCTTTCCACTACCGCCCACAAGATGGGTATGGGGTGCATAATAAATGAACTAAACTAACTTTAAGGCATCCTGAAAGAAAGCTTGGAGGGCTTGAAAAATTGCAGAACGAAGCCGTGAGGATAATCCTTGGGTGCCTTCGTACCACAAAGATACTTAATATGAGAAAGGAACTTAATATTCCGAGCGTTGTTTATCGTGTTACTGAAAATAACTGTCAAATTGGTATAAAAATGCTTAGGCTAGCTCATCCTAACCCTTGCACAGAAGCCCTCCAGAATTTCTTTATTGAATGTTGAAAACAACCCTCAAGTTATTTCCGTAACAGCATGCACTCCTGTATGCTAATCCCCACAATCACCAAGCCCACCCGAGTCACTCAAACATCTGCCACTACCCTGGATCACCTTTGGACTAATATAACAGCTCCCCTTACATCTGGGGTAATTTATGACAGAACAACTGACCACTATCCTACTTTCCTCATAGCAAACATTGACACATCACCACCAGAAACCAAAAAACTTTCATTCAGGCTACATAGTGAATCAGCTTTAGGCAATCTCTCTAATGCACTTCACAATATTAACTGGGAATCTGAATTTAATAATTCACAGGATATAAACTCATCAACTAACCTCTTTCTCTCCAAAACTCTAAGCCTCTACAACACTCACTGTCCCCTCCTTACTAAACAAGTAACTGATAAAAGAAAAAATAACCCGTGGCTCACAAGTGGCATAATTAAATCAATCAACAAAAAACATGAATACGAAAAGAAATTTAGGAGTGGCCTAATTCCAATGGAAGTAGTTAAAAGGTACTCATCAGTGCTTACCAGTATCACAAGAAAAGCAAAACTTTCATACTATGAGACTAGATTCAAAGAAGCAAAAGGCAACACGAAAAGCACATGGAATACCATCTCTAGCATCCTGGGAACTAAACAACACTCCCACAACCAGATAACACTCTCTAAGGATGGCCTTACACTGTCATCTGACTTAGAAATGGCGAATGAATTTAATAGCTTCTTTTCATCGATTGGTGCTAACCTTGCAAGTAAAATCCCACAGACTCAGACACATATCAACACATATCTCTCAGGCAGCTATCCAAACTCTCTTCTCCTCTCACCAGTCAGCCCGTCAGATGTTGTGTCCATCATACACTCACTAAAAACCAAAGCTGGGAACATCAGTGAAATCCCATCCATTGTATACAAGAGCGCCTCCCATGCCCTTGCACCACCTATAGCTCTGCTGTTCAACAAATCCCTTGAGTGTCATACCTTCCCTGATATCCTTAAAAACGCAAGAGTAACGCCAGTTCATAAAGGAGGTAATCCGTCAGACATAAACAACTACAGACCAATATCAAACCTACCCATACTATCAAAAATATTTGAAAAAATTATCTACAAACAGCTCTACTCCTATCTCGTAAAATTCGACATTCTTAGCCCCTGTCAGTTTGGCTTCCGCTCTCAAAAGAGTACCAACGATGCAATTATTAGTCTCCTTGATATAATTTACTCTGCCCTTGACAAAAATTCGTTAAGTCATATCTCAGCAGAGGAAACAAAGATACTAAACGGGTGTCCACCCAGGCAGGGAGGAGCTGTTCGCAAGTTTCAACTGTATGATGGCTCCCAGCTTGACTATGTTAACAGATTCAAATACCGTGGTCTTGTATTGTCCTGTTGTATTCAGACTCTGTCGTCAGTATAATGAGAGGCTCCATAAGCCCTCTTGGAGATGTTGCAGGTTATCACTCAGGCTATGGTGCCAATGTCACAATTGTCAAAATGATGTACCTTGCATACATCAGATCTTTAGTGGATTATGTTGCATCTCTGCTTGCATTGATGACTGAAAGAAAGCTTAAAGGGCTTGAAAACTTGCAGAACGAAGCCTTGAAGATAATCCTTGGATGTCCCTAGTACCACAAAGATACTTAACATGAGGAAGGAACTTAATATTAACTTAATAATAGAATATGAGTGCATATTCTACTGCATTACTATTTGTAATGATCCTCATATTGTGCTTCAGTAATCCAATGTATAACCCTGAGACGTTTTCCTAATTGTACTTAGGATTCCTTGTTCATTATTGTGTATTGTTCTGATCTGCTTTTGTGTCGAAAATTCTTGCATCGTACCTGTAAACAATTTTTTGACAATTTTACTGTAATTATCCTACTTAAAATCATCTGTACTTGTAAAGTAAAGCTGTAATGTACCTGTTAAACACTTTTTATCAATTTTACATTTAATTATTTCTTTAAAACTTTGTTTAAGAATTTGCTCAAAGATTAGTTTAAGGACTTGCCCGAAACGCTATATGCAAGCTAGTGGTTTTACAAGATTATAATTCTAACTTAAGCTCTATATGTTGTCTCTTAACCCCCAATGTACGTTCTTGTATATATATAAATAAATAAAATAAATAAATAATGAGGGATCGAGGCATTAATGCGCAGTACGTGCTTCCCTCATCTGTGACGTCACAGCGCCATCTGACGACAGCATAAACACAGGCGGCCATTTTATGTTCCACCAAGATTAAAAAAAAAAATAATTTTGCCCCGAGGGGCGAGTTTATTGGGCAGCGCCCAATGTGTTCGCAATAGAATGTTCTACAAGAACATGTATAAAATAAGTGACACGGAGATTATCGATGTGTGTATTTGTGCGGGTGATTATAAATATGTATGTGTATGTATATATGTATACATATATATATGCACAGACTACCCTATTCCAGTAGCTGAAGTTTATAACTTTTTAGACACTCAACCCACCAGGGGACTCGAACACTGGCCAACAAGGTGGCAGTTGCATGCTGCTTTGAAGTATAGCGTAGTTGATACAGCATGCAACTGCCACCTTGTTGGCCAGTGTTCGAGTCCCCTGGTGGGTTGAGTGTCTAAAAAGATACATATATATATATATATATATATATATATATTAGTATATTTTGGTAGCAGTCTTTCCTGTAGACATATATTATTAAATATGACCGAAAAAGTAAGATTAATAATTTTAACATGAATTTTCTCAATCTTTCGTACATTATGCTTCACTGTTGGAGGTAAATCAAAAATCACTTCTCCAAAATTCATTTTTATTTCTAGTCTGACGCGACACGGGCGCGTTTCGTAAAACTTATTACATTTTCAAAGACTTCACAAATACACAACTGATTAGAACTTGCGTTTCCCTGATTTTATATCTACATTTGAGTGAGGTGGGAAGGGTGATGTGGCATTACATTTGAGTGAGGTGGGAAGGATGATGTGGCATTAACACAAGACAGAACACTAGAGGATATTAATAGGGTATTAAAAGTATCAACACAAGACAGAACAGAAACAATGGGTATTGAAAAGAAGTGTTTGTAGAAAGCCTATTGGTCCATATTTCTTGATGCTTCTATATTGGAGCGGAGTCTTGAGGTGGGTAGAATATAGTTGTGCAATATTTGGCTGTTGATTGCTGGTGTTGACTTCTTGATGTGTAGTGCCTCGCAAACGTCAAGCCGCCTGCTATCACTGTATCTATCGATGATTTCTGTGTTGTTTACTAGGATTTCTCTGGCGATGGTTTGGTTATGGGAAGAGATTATATGTTCCTTAATGGAGCCCTGTTGTTTATGCATCGTTAAACGCCTATGGCGTTTAACGGAGGATGGCGTTATGGAGGACCTATGGCAATTCCACGACCAAGAGATGGCTTCCTGAACCTTGCAGGAATTAACCTCACTGAGGACCAAGTCACTCTCCTAAATCTGGGCATAAACTGTCATGTTATGTCCAGACCGAGTGAAATGGCCCGGAAAGTGGAGTTGGAAATTCTGTTGGACGACATATTCGACCTCGAGACACAAAAGAAGGTCACTACCAAAGATACCTTACAAGCAGAACTTATTGCAGAAGGAGGAAAGAATCGAGGCAACTACAGAAGCACCATACTGTCCCCCGAGCTTAGAGCGGCAGCTAAAAGCCTTCGTGAGAACAAGGAGATAGTTGTCAGGAGAGGTGACAAGTCGCCAATATATGTCATTCTTAAAAAAGACGAATATCTGGCGAAAATGAACATCATACTCTCTGACCAAACTAAGTTCCAAAGGGTAACGAAGGACACTACAGCCGAATTAAAAGCAAAGGTCAACAAACTGATCGAAACTGTGAACGCCAAGAAATCCAGACTCCACCTGCCAAAGATCATTGGGGAATATAAACCTGGATATGCGTATGGAAATGTCAAGACGCACAAGCCTGGAAACCCACTTCGGCCAATCATTAGCCAGATACCCACACCCACGTACAGATTGGCGAAGCGACTCAACGGCCTGCTGAATCCTTATGTTCCTTGCGCCTTCAGCCTGAAGTCTCCAAAGGAATTTGTGGACTTACTGCGGGGCGCACGGGCCACAGGGATAAGAGCCTCGTTGGACGTAGAATCGCTGTTCACCAACGTACCTGTGGACGAGACAATCGGAATGATAGCCGACAGAGTGTATCGTGATCCAGCCTGTACTCCTCTTGACATGCCAGAAAGTATTCTGAGGAAACTACTCCAAGCTTGTACTAAAGAGGCACCCTTCTTGAGCCCGGATGGGCACATGTATAAGCAAGTGGATGGGGTCGCCATGGGTTCTCCCCTAGGTGTCCTGTTTGCAAACTTCTACATGGGTACCATCGAGCAAAAAGTCTTAGTCGACATGAACTTGAAACCGGCCATATACTGCAGGTATGTTGACGACATTTTTACACAGGTACCTGATGTCAGACATCTGCAGGAGCTGAAGGAGGCATTTGAGCAGAGTTCCGTGCTGCGTTTCACTTACGAGACGGAAAAGGATGGGAAGCTGCCTTTTCTAGATGTAACAGTCATGGAAAAGGGCGGAGGTTTCCACACTGCAGTCTACACAAAGGAAACAAACATAGGAATGTGCCTAAATGCCAACAGCGACTGCCCTGACAGGTACAAGAGGAGTGTTGTTAACGCATACGTCGACCGTGCTCTCAGCCACAGCTCAGAATGGAAGCAAGTCGACGAAGAACTCTGTAGGGTAAGGCAGGTTCTAGTCAATAACGGCTTCTCCAATGGTTTCATCGAAGACATCATAAGAAGGAAAGTGAAAAGCCATGCAACCTCCGAAGAGACAACTAACACAACACCTATACCCCCTATTAGACTATTTTACAGGAACTTCTTTTCCACAGCTCATAAAACAGAGGAAAGGGTCCTGAAAGATATTGTTAATAGAAACGTTATCCCTACGGACAAAAATCAGAGGATACAACTGACGATTTACTATAAAACCAGAAAAACGGCCAGCCTACTCATGAGAAATTCTCCAGACACGAAACAGAACGCTTTAAAAGAGACTAACGTCGTCTATGCCTTCAAATGCCCACTTGGGGACTGTAAGCTCCAAAAAACCCAGTATATAGGCAAGACAACAACATCTCTTTCTAGGCGTTTAACGATGCATAAACAACAGGGCTCCATTAAGGAACATATAATCTCTTCCCATAACCAAACCATCGCCAGAGAAATCCTAGTAAACAACACAGAAATCATCGATAGATACAGTGATAGCAGGCGGCTTGACGTTTGCGAGGCACTACACATCAAGAAGTCAACACCAGCAATCAACAGCCAAATATTGCACAACTATATTCTACCCACCTCAAGACTCCGCTCCAATATAGAAGCATCAAGAAATATGGACCAATAGGCTTTCTACAAACACTTCTATTCAATACCCATTGTTTCTGTTCTGTCTTGTGTTGATACTTTTAATACCCTATTAATATCCTCTAGTGTTCTGTCTTGTGTTAATGCCACATCATCCTTCCCACCTCACTCAAATGTAATGCCACATCACCCTTCCCACCTCACTCAAATGTAGATATAAAATCAGGGAAACGCAAGTTCTAATCAGTTGTGTATTTGTGAAGTCTTTGAAAATGTAATAAGTTTTACGAAACGCGCCCGTGTCGCGTCAGACTAGAAATAAAAATGAATTTTGGAGAAGTGATTTTTGATTTACCTCCAACAGTGAAGCATAATGTACGAAAGATTGAGAAAATTCGTGTTAAAATTATTAATCTTACTTTTTCGGTCATATTTAATAATATATATATATATATATATATATATAAGTACATGTATGTATGAGAGTGTGTACATGTATATATAACATTAATAATTTTGTAACTAGCGTCAAAAATTGTTATTTGCTTAGCTAAACAAACTAGAGAGTTCAGTTCCTGAACCCATTATGTGCCTCTGTAATCCTTTACACCACCGCCCACGGGATGGGTATGGGGTGCATAATAAAGAAAGAAATTGAAATAATAAGGGTATGAAATGTATCAACATAAAACATTAATGTTAGTGGCCATCAGGTAAAATCTGGTTATTATTTGTAAAGAATTTAAATGAGTTAAACTAAATACAAACTTAATATGTTTTGCTAACGCAAAAATATATTCCCGAGGTATTGTAATTGCAAATAAATATTTAATACAATTATTTGTATCATTTTTTTTATTTTAGATTTCCGTATTGCTTGATAATATATAATAGCGTTTAGATAATGCTAGCGCTGGACATTCTTTAGGCTCGTTGCATGTTGTGGTAGTCGCCGCCATTTTAAAACCGTGTCGAGAGGGACGGCTGCTGGCTTATCCACAAACTCCTGCTGCATCTTCAATAGTTAAGGTAACTGTTTTCTTTTATTTGCTCTTAGACATGTGTAGTATATATATAAGCTTGTAGTGGTAGGCTGGATGGTGTGTTGATGGTGGTGTTGTGTTGATGGCCCTGGCTGGAGGTGTGTTGATGGCCCTGGAGGCGTGTTGGTGGCCCTGGAGGTGTGTTGATGGTGGTGTTGTGTTGATGGCCCTGGCTGGAGGTGTGTTGATGGCCCTGGAGGCGTGTTGGTGGCCCTGGAGGTGTGTTGATGGCCCTGGAGGCGTGTTGGTGGCCCTGGAGGTGTGTTGATGGTGGTGTTGTGTTGATGGCCCTGGCTGGAGGTGTGTTGAAGGCCCTGGAGGCGTGTTGGTGGCCCTGGAGGTGTGTTGATGGTGGTGTTGTGTTGATGGCCCTGGCTGGAGGTGTGTTGATGGCCCTGGAGGCGTGTTGGTGGCCCTGGAGGTGTGTTGATGGTGGTGTTGTGTTGATGGCCCTGGAGGCGTGTTGGTGGCCCTGGAGGTGTGTTGGTGGCCCTAGCTGGAGGTGTGTTGATGGCCCTGGAGGTGTGTTGGTGGCCCTAGCTGGAGGTGTGTTGATGGCCCTGGAGGTGTGTTGGTGGCCTTAGCTGGAGGTGTGTTGATGGCCCTGGAGGTGTGTTGGTGGCCCTAGCTGGAGGTGTGTTGATGGCCCTGGAGGTGTGTTGGTGGCCCTGGAGGTGTGTTGGTGGCCCTGGAGGTGTGTTGGTGGCCCTGGCTGGAGGTGTGTTGGTGGCCCTGGCTGGAGGTGTGTTGTTGGCCCTGGCTGGAGGTGTGTTGATGGTGGCGTTGTGTTGATGGCCCTGGAGGCGTGTTGATGGCTCTGGAGGTGTGTTGGTGGCCCTGGAGGTGTGTTGGTGGCCCTGGAGGTGTGTTGGTGGCCCTGGAGGTGTGTTGATGGCCCTGGAGGTGTGTTGGTGGCCCTGGAGGTGTGTTGATGGCCCTGGAGGTGTGTTGGTGGCCCTGGAGGTGTGTTGATGGCCCTGGAGGTGTGTTGGTGGCCCTGGAGGTGTGTTGGTGGCCCTGGAGGTGTGTTGGTGGCCCTGGAGGTGTGTTGGTGGCCCTGGAGGTGTGTTGGTGGCCCTGGAGGTGTGTTGATGGCCCTGGAGGTGTGTTGGTGGCCCTGGAGGTGTGTTGATGGCCCTGGAGGTGTGTTGGTGGCCCTGGAGGTGTGTTGATGGCCCAGGAGGCGTGTTGGTGGCCCTGGAGGTGTGTTGATGGCCCTGGAGGCGTGTTGGTGGCCCTGGAGGTGTGTTGATGGTGGTGTTGTGTTGATGGCCCTGGCTGGAGGTGTGTTGAAGGCCCTGGAGGCGTGTTGGTGGCCCTGGAGGTGTGTTGATGGTGGTGTTGTGTTGATGGCCCTGGCTGGAGGTGTGTTGATGGCCCTGGAGGCGTGTTGGTGGCCCTGGAGGTGTGTTGATGGTGGTGTTGTGTTGATGGCCCTGGAGGCGTGTTGGTGGCCCTGGAGGTGTGTTGGTGGCCCTAGCTGGAGGTGTGTTGATGGCCCTGGAGGTGTGTTGGTGGCCCTAGCTGGAGGTGTGTTGATGGCCCTGGAGGTGTGTTGGTGGCCCTAGCTGGAGGTGTGTTGATGGCCCTGGAGGTGTGTTGGTGGCCCTAGCTGGAGGTGTGTTGATGGCCCTGGAGGTGTGTTGGTGGCCCTGGAGGTGTGTTGGTGGCCCTGGAGGTGTGTTGGTGGCCCTGGCTGGAGGTGTGTTGGTGGCCCTGGCTGGAGGTGTGTTGTTGGCCCTGGCTGGAGGTGTGTTGATGGTGGCGTTGTGTTGATGGCCCTGGAGGCGTGTTGATGGCTCTGGAGGTGTGTTGGTGGCCCTGGAGGTGTGTTGGTGGCCCTGGAGGTGTGTTGGTGGCCCTGGAGGTGTGTTGATGGCCCTGGAGGTGTGTTGGTGGCCCTGGAGGTGTGTTGATGGCCCTGGAGGTGTGTTGGTGGCCCTGGAGGTGTGTTGATGGCCCTGGAGGTGTGTTGGTGGCCCTGGAGGTGTGTTGGTGGCCCTGGAGGTGTGTTGGTGGCCCTGGAGGTGTGTTGGTGGCCCTGGAGGTGTGTTGGTGGCCCTGGAGGTGTGTTGATGGCCCTGGAGGTGTGTTGGTGGCCCTGGAGGTGTGTTGATGGCCCTGGAGGTGTGTTGGTGGCCCTGGAGGTGTGTTGGTGGCCCTGGAGGTGTGTTGATGGCCCTGGAGGTGTGTTGATGGCCCTGGAGGTGTGTTGGTGGCCCTGGAGGTGTGTTGGTGGCCCTGGAGGTGTGTTGATGGCCCTGGAGGTGTGTTGGTGGCCCTGGAGGTGTGTTGGTGGCCCTGGAGGTGTGTTGGTGGCCCTGGCTGGAGGTGTGTTGTTGGCCCTGGCTGGAGGTGTGTTGATGGTGGTGTTGTGTTGATGGCCCTGGAGGCGTGTTGATGGCTCTGGAGGTGTGTTGGTGGCCCTGGAGGTGTGTTGGTGGCCCTGGAGGTGTGTTGGTGGCCCTGGAGGTGTGTTGATGGCCCTGGAGGTGTGTTGATGGTGGTGTTGTGTTGATGGCTCTGGAGGCATGTTGATGGCCCTGGAGGTGTGTTGGTGGCCCTGGAGGTGTGTTGGTGGCCCTGGAGGTGTGTTGGTGGCCCTGGAGGTGTGTTGGTGGCCCTGGCTGGAGGTGTGTTGGTGGCCCTGGCTGGAGGTGTGTTGGTGGCCCTGGCTGGAGGTGTGTTGGTGGCCCTGGAGGTGTGTTGGTGGCCCTGGCTGGAGGTGTGTTGATGATGGTGTTGTGTTGATGGCCCTGGAGGCGTGTTGATGGCTCTGGAGGTGTGTTGGTGGCCCTGGAGGTGTGTTGGTGGCCCTGGAGGTGTGTTGGTGGCCCTGGAGGTGTGTTGATGGCCCTGGAGGTGTGTTGGTGGCCCTGGAGGTGTGTTGATGGCCCTGGAGGTGTGTTGGTGGCCCTGGAGGTGTGTTGATGGCCCTGGAGGTGTGTTGGTGGCCCTGGAAGTGTGTTGATGGCCCTGGAGGTGTGTTGGTGGCCCTGGAGGTGTGTTGGTGGCCCTGGAGGTGTGTTGGTGGCCCTGGAGGTGTGTTGGTGGAGGTAGGGATAACCTATCCAAGGATGGGAGTTTTTTTTTTATTTTTTTTTTATTTTTTTATTATTTTCTACCACAGACGTGGCCACACATTTACAATGCTATCCAGCATATATACATTTTCTTCTGTCCTCCATGGACAGGGTTAGAGAAGTGTTAAACATACAGTTCAAGGGTTTATTGAACACTCAACCACAGAAGGTGATTCGGTGCTTTTAAAATGCTAAGCTAACCTACATACGTAAATACATAGATACACATATTTACGTATGTCCTACATAAAGTGTTAGATGTGTCTTTTACATAGTGTCATTAATGTACATTCACAAAGGTGAAATGTAATTCTGATCAGCTTCCATATATACTTTATACCCATACATATACATACACACACACACACATACACATACATATATACACACACACACATGCATTCACATACATTTGTCTCATTTACCCTGACAGGGTGAGGTAGCTGATAAAGAAACTAGTGTGCAATTAAGCACTTAATCACTGAAGGTGCTTTTACAAGCTTAGGTTATATAGTTACATCATATATATACATTGTATGATTGATATATTACATGGTCAATCTTGGATACAAGTCCAATATATCTTCAAGTGTTCCAGTACTCATATAGTAACTACAGAGTTCAGTATACCTTAGCCCAGGAGGGCGAAAGTCAGTCAGTATAGGACATTTTACAATATAATGTTCAAGAGAGTGCATGTTTTCTCTTTCACAAAGTTGACACATTGTGTACTCGACATTTGGGTTTTGAGAAAGCTGCCAGATACGTCTATATCCCAGGCGTATTCTGGCCACTATAACATCACATTGCCGGGTTCTTGTTCTATTAGTCCCATATGTGAATGTCTCCTCACGATATCTATCATAATATTTAATGCTACAACATTCAGGTCTTTGAGAATTTGTTAGGTCGGTGAGATTTTCATTAGATATTTGTTTAAGTATTCTCTTTGTCACTGCTAATAAAACACCCATATCAATTTCTACCACTGGTTTTCTGCAGGCTGACTTAGCAAGCATATCAACAGTGTCATGCCTTGAGATGCCAACATGTGATGGTATCCATAAGAATTTAATCTCAAATCTGTTTTCTTTGGCAGCTAAAACATTCATTCGAATATCACTGACTATTTTCTGGGTGTCACTACTATGTATGTTCAATGCCAGGAGTGCACTCTGCGAGTCACAGTATATAAGTCCACTGCCTTTGTGTTTTAAAAATTCAGTGGCAAGGTATATGCCTGCAAGTTCGGTTTGAGTTGTACTTGCCCAGTCATTGACGCGCTTCATTGCTGTATGTACGAGAGAAGATTGTTCAAATATGTTACATGCACATCCGGTATATCGTCCACCTTCTTCTACAGAGCCGTCGGTATAGCACTGATAAACATCGTTACCCATACTCTGAGTATTTTCAGTGATTTCAGTGTTAACTGTTTTAATAATGTAGTGTGTACACTATCTTTCTTGGGCGCATTTACAAAATCAACTGATAGATCCCAGTTATCCCATGGAGTGGAGGGGAAAAGACTGAATTACCGAAGAGGAAAATATGACGAGATGAGGAACTTCCTCAGGGGAATACCATGGGAAACAGAACTTAGAGACAAGAATGTGCAGGTCATGATGGATTTTGTCACCCAAAAGTGCCAGGAAGCTGCAGACAGGTTTATCCTCGTCCAAAAGGAGAAAAACGAAAAACAGAAAAACCCATGGTTCAACCAGGAATGTAAGGTAGCAAAACAACTGAGTAAAAGAACATGGAGAAACTACAGAAATAACAGAACACCAGAGAACAGGGAGAGATACCAGAGGGCCAGAAATGAGTACATCAGAGTGAGGAGGGAAGCAGAGAGACAGTTTGAAAATGACATCGCGAGTAAAGCCAAGACCCAACCAAAGCTACTCCACAGCCACATCAGGAGAAAAACAACAGTGAAGGAACAAGTGATGAAGCTGCGGAAAGGGGAGAACAGATACACAGAGAATGACAAGGAAGTGTGTGAAGAACTCAACAAGAGATTCCAGTTCTTCACAATAGAACAAGGAGAAGCCCCTGCACTAAATGAGGAGGCGGCAAACCAAGCAACCTTGGAGGAATTTGACCTCATCAGTGATGAGGTCAAAAGGTGTCTGCTGGAGCTGGATATGACAAAGGCTGTTGAGTCTGATTGAATCTCACCATGGATACTAAAGGAAGGTGCAGAAGCACTAAGTGTGCCACTCTCTATGGTGTATAACAGGTCACTGGAAACAGGAGACTTACCAGAAAGTTGGAAGACAGCTAACGTGGTCCCAATATACAAAAAGGGTGACAGGCAAGAGGCACTGAATTACAGGCCAGTTTCCTTAACTTGTATACTATGCAATGTGCTGGAGAAGATCGTGAGGAAAAGGCTCGTAGAGCATCTGGAGGGAAATAACTTTGTAACGCACCACCAACATGGGTTCAGGGATGGTAAATCGTGCCTCACAAGTTTAATAGAATTTTATGACCAGGCAACGAAAATTAGGCAGGAAAGAGAAGGGTGGTCCGACTGCATTTTCCTGGATTGCCAAAAAGTCTTTGACACAGTAGCCCATAAAAGGCTGTTAAAAAAGTTGGAGTAAAAGGGAAAGTGCTCCAGTGGATAAGGGAGTACTTAAGCAACAGGAAACAGCGAGTAACGATGAGGGGGGAGACATCAGAGTGGCGAGATGTCACCAGCGGAGTCCCACAGGGCTCAGTACTTGGACCCATCCTGTTTCTAATATATGTGAACGATCTTCCAGAGGGTATAGACTCATTCCTCTCGATGTTTGCTGATGATGCAAAAATTATGAGAAGAATAAAGACGGATGAAGATAGACAGAGACTACAGGATGACCTGGATAAACTGGAGGAATGGTCTAGAAAATGGCTGCTAAAGTTCAACTCGGGAAAGTGTAAGGTGATGAAATTAGGCGAAGGGAGCAGGAGGCTGAATACAAGGTATCATCTGGGAGGGGAAATCCTGCTAGAGTCAAATAGAGAGAAGGATCTGGGGGTTGATATCACACCGAACCTGTCCCCAGAGGCCCACATCAAAAGAATATCATCAGCGGCATATGCTAGACTGGCCAACATAAGAACTGCCTTCAGAAACTTGTGTAAGGAATCTTTCAGAACCTTGTATACCACTTATGTAAGACCAATCCTGGAGTTTGCAGCTCCAGCCTGGAGTCCATACCTAGTTAAACACAAGACAAAGTTAGAGAAGATTCAGCGGTATGCCACCAGGCTCGTCCCGGAACTGAGAGGATTGAGCTACGAGGAAAGGCTAAAGGAGCTGAACCTCACATCCCTGGAAAACAGAAGAGTAAGGGGAGACATGATAACCACCTATAAAATTCTCAGGGGAATTGACAGGGTGGACAAAGACAAACTCTTCAGCACGGGTGGGACACGAACAAGGGGACACAGGTGGAAACTTAGTACCCAGATGAGCCACAGAGACGTTAGAAAGAATTTTTTCAGTGTCAGAGTAGTTAATAAATGGAATGCACTAGGAAGCGATGTGGTGGAGGCTGACTCCATACACAGTTTCAAATGTAGATATGATAGAGCCCAGTAGGCTCAGGAATCTGTACACCAGTTGATTGACAGTTGAGAGGCGGGACCAAAGAGCCAAAGCTCAACCCCCGCAAGCACAATTAGGTGAGTACAATTAGGTGAGTACATGTGAGTATGCACATAAACATGTGCACACACACACACAGCGTACACATGTACATGTGTACACACACACATACACTTGAAAAGAAAATTACAAGCCGCCAACCAGTGGGCAGAGAGCACCACGCCGGCCAGGCAAAGAAGGCACAAAACTGCATCAAAAGGCCCACCTCGACAACAAAACCTCAAAGTCCCAGCACGACCACAACATGTGCCAAGACCCAAAAAGATCGGTCTGCAAGCCAGGAAGACCCCGGAACTCCAAAAGGCAGAACCGGGTCACACACGAGGAAACAAAGCCCCCAGAACCGACAAAGGGGGCCCAAGAGGAAGAAACCTCCGGAACGAAAACAAAGAACCCAAAGGAACCCGGAATCGAACCAGGGGAAGCCCAAACCACCACATTTGCTGGCGGAGAAACACCACAGAATGGCAAAGCACAGCCCCAGACAGAACCCCCAGGGAAATGGTCATAACAGACCGAAAACCGAGGGACAAGGTGTGGGGGCAAGCATAACAGCCAGGGACACTGAGCCCAAACCCAAGGGCCCAGACCCAAAACAGACAAAATGGGAAACCCGGTGTAAAATCAACACCCAAACAATCCCAGAGGAACAGGAAATGGGCAGAAAACCCCAGAAAAGCAAAGAAACGATAACAGGAGAATAAAGCCCCTGAAAAAAGGTGAAAACTCGCCCAAGAAGCTCGCTCACACACCCAGGTGCATGTAAACAAACCGCAACGCAGCCCTGGTGGCCACGCCGTGAAACCAGTAGACAAAATTGGCCGCCATGACAGAGGGCTGGGACCGACGCTAAAGATATGAAAACACGCCAGCAAAAGTGGGAAGCAAGCAGACTGGATGGGCGAAAAACTCCGCCCAAAAGCAGAAAACCCAGGCAGGGGCAAACCGCCCCAGAACTTCTAGCAGGCATCCCCCACAGCCCCGGGAACCAGCAACAGAGGCCCCAGGGCAGAGCCGTCCTCCAAGCCCTCCGCCCTTAAAGAAAAGCAGGAGTCCATGGAAAAGGCAGCAAGAAAGGGCTGCTGGTAAGACCCAGAAGCCTTGGCAGGAGGAACAGGCCCGAAAACCTCCATCCCCCAACCCGAACGGAGCAGCCCCCGAAAACCGCCCGAGTCTCGGCCCCAACTAAACCCCGCCCCGACCCCGAAACCCGTGGACGGTCCGGAGCCGGGAACAGGGAGGGAAAGGGGTGACCAGCACCTAACCAAAACGGGGCGGCCTCGGGGCATCCGAGTGGGAAACCAACCTAGCATGTTGCAGCAACCTAACCTAGCCTGCAACACGGATGCTGCCTGTACTCTGAACAGTAATAACATCAGGAGAGTACTGGAGAAAGAGCAGAGAATATCTCACGCAAGACTCCGGGTCAAGGTGTCAGTGACCCAACAGGCAACAGGACGGAGGTAAAAGTGGCGACTGTCACCCGGAGACAAGGGCACAGCAATGAACGATCCCGTACAAGACAAGTTGGAACCCGGAAGACACATTCAATGGTCCACCGAGCCCAGACGGGTTTCAAGGGTCCGTAGGCTGACTGCTACGGGAAGCCTGTAGCAGTCAGCCTACCGTGTACAATCACGGGGGCCTAGCAGAGGGCCGCCAAACACTACCAGTGGAACTATAGTGACACTGGGCAGACCCTCGCCAGGCAATTGAAAATAAAAACAAAATAAAACCCCCGCAAAAGTACACCGTCTCCAGAGGCAACAGGAACCGATCGCCGCTTAGGTGGCAGGTCGCGCAACACCTTGACGCTGTAACCAGCAAAATACCAATCCCTACCCAGGGCCAAACAAGGGCCCCAAGCACCAGCTGGGCCCAAGGGTGAGGCAAATGCCGAGCAGCAAGAACCTCTACGGGAATGGTTCCCGAACGCCCCAGGGAAGATAACCCTGTTACGCAAGGGCAGTACTCACAGGGCGCATAGGGAAGTCAGCCACTAAGCGCATACAGCCCTGGCACTGATGAGGTACTCCTGGCCACTGCACAACACAACACACAGCAGTGAACACAACACACAGCAGTGAACGCCACACAAGGCAAACACCGCCTAGGAAACTGAGGGCAGAGAAGCGTCTATCCCGGTTGACATAAGCTTATGAACTGAAGCTTGGCAGCTGGCTTGGTAGGTCTGGGGCTCCCCTCTCCCCCTCGCGGGGTGGGGAGGGCTGCGCAGACGATCGGCGCGGCAGTAAAGTGTGATGTTTGCTTGTTTTCTTGGGATTGTAGGGAGTTTCTACCTCTGTTCATTTTTTTGTTTTAGTTTTTTACCATGTGGAGATTTTTGTTTTGTTATGCCTATCTTTCTGGGTGCCAACCCCGGTCGATGACAGATAAGGAAAACCCCAACCACAGGGGGGGTTTCCAGGGCCATTGCTCCCTGAAACCTCTCTGAAGGGGCCAGGTTCTGGCGCTGGTTTCTGGTAGGTCTGAACTCCTTAGCTAATGTCCCGGTCTAATATAACATACATTAGCCCGATAAGCTCCAGGGAGCCGTAGGGGCTCCCCACAGAAATATGTATAATGTTAATGTATTTTGATAAATGAGCTTTCCTGTCTATTAGGTAATGATTCCAAAGATCGTCCTTCCTTTCCTCCCTGGAATCTGGATCTAGCAGGTGCTCAATTATTAAAAGTAATAACTTGGTTTGTCATCCGAACGCACCAAATCGGTAAATTTTGTAATAATTTTTAGAAAATAGCAAGTGGCACTATTTTTCCAAAATTATTACAAGATCTATTACCCTATTACGGGATTGATAAAATACAGTAGAATGCCTACTGGTTTTACCTGTAATAGGGTTTGATACAGTTGATTATGGATATATTGTAATGAAATGCTCTTATTGTTATGAAACACTTTTTTTTAAGAGTATTTTGTAAAGAGCAGCTCTGAAAATCAGTTGATTGCAGATAATACACTTAATGTGTGTGTAAATATTACCACAATTGTGGTATATAATGGTATATATGAGTAAGATGTAATTGTCTTTGACACTGATAAAATTAAGTACTGTGGTTTTTTAACACAGAACAGTATTAGTATGCTATGAACGCTTACTAGTTAATGGATATGGTGGTTTAAGCCACTGCAAACAATTTGTTTACTTAGATATATAGATATGATAAATATTGGCTGTTAGCTAGGTTAGGCTAGAATATGTAAGAATTATTCCAATGTAAAATCAAGAAGTTTCCTATGTATTTTTTTTTTTTTTTTGATATATACAAGAGTTGTTACATTCTTGTACAGCCACTAGTACGCGTAGCGTTTCGGGCAGGTCCCTGGAATACGATCCCCGCCGCGAAGAATCGTTTTTTCATCCAAGTACACATTTTACTGTTGCGTTAAACAGAGGCTACAGTTATTAAGGAATTGCGCCCAGTAAATCCTCCCCGGCCAGAATACGAACCCATGACATAGCGCTCGCGGAACGCCAGGCGAGTGTCTTACCACTACACCACGGAGACTGTATGATTTGCTATTGAAATATCTAGTTTCTAGAATATCTAGGTTCAAAGGACCATAAATTGGTCCTAGTTAACAGGAATAATCATCTAGGTACGATGGACCATATATGTGGGAAAAACCTACCGAGATTGATATGAGACGAGTCTACCAGGGACTTGTACTGAACTAAATTAAAAATTACTGTCTGCAATTAATTCAACTAAAGTCTCTAGCTAGGGTCGTAAATCCTAGCTCCTCTTTTCCTAATGACAGATTGTGGGCTGTAAGGAGCAGGTGGGATAAATGAATTAGTTGATAGGTTGATTGAAGATCCACAGTCCTCCTGCGGACAAGTATCTCACATTAACTTGTATATTTTCATACAAGGATAAGATTTTAATAAATTCAGTTCTGTGACTGAACACTGGTTCTGTTTAAAGCAGGGATTTAAACATGTACATAATCCAGCCTAGTACCATAACTATTAACAGTCAATATATTCTTATACTAATAACACAACAATTTAAATTGTAGAAGTATGATATTAAATGACCTTAAATGTAGTCTAAGTACTGTTAAATAAGCACTAAAGATTATATAAAATTAGATAAACTTGTATGATAAATTAAAGATAACTGAGCAAGCGATTGTTAACTTAATTTATATGTTCAAGTATATGTATATATAGATATATTCAAATTATATGAAGAGGTTCAGTCAGCCTGATTGAATCTTTTCCCACACAAGGGACACTCATAGGGTTTTCTATGCTTGGAAAAAGATTCAACAGCTGTACTACAATATTAATAAACTTACTGAAGTATGAGGCGTTGCCATGCTCTATAACCGACAGACAGACTTATTGGATATATTAAAGTTACAGAAGCACACAATTGGCCAATTAATACACTTAATAACATTCAATATACTTCTCTGAATGCTGGGGTGCCTGTCTGACGAGGGTGTCAGGCTGAATAACTCTCTTGTCGCGAGTTTATGCACGATATTTTATATCACAGCTTTGCTGTAGATTGTTCTGGTAGCATTGCTACGTGATTGTCCTTAATTGCGTTTGCAGTAGGATGATGGTGGAGGTGGAGACAGTGTCACTTTGTGTGCTCCACTCTACACTTATGTAGGAATTTTTCCTTGTAGATAAATAAATAAATAAATAAGTTTATTCAGGTAAGGAACATACATACAAGTGATGTTACATTAATGGATTGATATATAGATAGAGCTAGTACATACAATGCCTAAAGCCACTATTACACAATGCGTTTCGGGCAAGAAAAACATTAATATCTAGAACTTAATACTAATTGAGCATAAAGAATAAAAAGGGTTGAGAACAAATACAAATAAAGATAAAAAAAAGGGGGGGAACATGACTGAAAAAGTAGCACAAATACAATAGGTTGACAGTGTTGATTAAAAAAAAAAATAACAGACATGGGTTGACAATAGAGGAGTGAGGTAGGTTACAGGGAATTTATTAGGTAGTGTTTAGTTTTTATCTTAAACTGGTTGAGAGAGGTACAGTCTTTAACATGGTTGGGAAGGTCATTCCACATTCTGGGTCCCTTGATTTGTAGAGCATTTCTAGTTTAAGTCGTACTCTAGGAATATCAAAACTGTATTTTTCTGGTGTGGTGCTCATGGGTTCTGTTACAACCTTCAATGAAGCTTTTGAGGTCAGGATTGGCATTACAGTTCAGCGTTTTATATATGTATAATACACAAGAGAGAATGTGCAGTGAATTAATATCTAACATATTCAGAGATTTGAGTAAGGGTACCGAGTGATGTCTGGGGCCAGAGTTGGATATTGTCCTAATAGCAGCTTAATTTGTGTTGGGTAATTAGAGGACGTAAATGATTTTGGGTAGTAGAACCCCAAGCACAAATACCATAGTTGAGGTATGGATAGATGAGGGAGTAATAGAGAGTAACCAGGGCAGGGCGGGGTACATAATATCTGATCTTAGAATGCCAACAGTTTTTTAAACTTTTTTTTATATATTTAGAATGTGTCCCTGGAAATTCAGCTTGTGGTCGATGAGAATGCCAAGGAATTTGCCATCTAATTTGTTACAAATTTGGGTTATGTTTATTTTGAGATTTATCTGATTAGAGGATTTATTGCCAAACAGGATATAAAACGTTTTGTCAATGTTAAGGGTGAGTTTGTTGGCAGTTAGCCAAAGATGGACTTTCTCTAGCTCAGTATTTACTGTGGCATTTAGAGCAAGGGGTCAGGACTGGAGTAAATGAAGGTTGTGTCGTCAGCAAATAGAATTGGTTTGAGGTGTTGGGAGGCATTTGGAAGGTCACTAATGTAGATGAGAAAGAGGAGAGGGCCAAGTATGCTGCCCTGAGGAACACCAATGTTGATGGGTAGGGTGGGAGAAATTGTATTATTCACAGAAACATACTGGAGCCTGTCAGTAAGATAAGATTTGAGGTATTGCAGGGAGTGTCCTCTGACTCCATAATGATGTAATTTAAGAAGAAGGTTTTGATGGTTGAGTGTCAAAAGCCTTACGCAGGTCCACAAATAACCCAACAGGAAACTCATTTTTATCAAGAGCTGCGTGAATTAAGCTAATCATACTAATAAGTGCATCGTTAGTGCTTTTTTTGGGTCTGAAGCCATATTGACAAGAGCTAAGTATATTGTGTTTGGCTAGAAAAGAGTAAAGCTGCTTGTAGATTAGTTTTTCGAATATTTTTGACAAGTTAGGCAGGATTGATATAGGTCTGTAGTTGTTAACATCTGTGAGATCACCACATTTGTGGACAGGGGTTACTCTTGCTTTTTTTTAGAATGTCAGGAAAGGTTTGGAGTTCAAGTGACTTGTTGAAGAGCAATGCAATAGCAGGGGCTAAAGATCTGGAGGCTTTTTTGTAAATAAAAGTTGGTATCTCCTCGAGGGCACTAGACTTGGTTTTAAGGGAAAGGATTATTTCATTGACATCAGTGGAACTAGTAGGCTTTAGGTACAGAGACTGTGGATAGTTACCTGTAAGATAGTCCTTAACATCAGTACAGGAAGATGGAATATCATTTGCAAGGGATGACCCAATGGAAGAGAAGAACCTATTGAACTCAATAGCAGAATCAGAGGCTGAAAGCTGACCAACGTTATTGGAAAGGAGTGTTGGTTTGTTATTTAAAATCTTCTTTGATCCCAATATTTGTGAAATTGTGCTCCAAGTTTTTTTAATGTTGCTCTTTATTTGGGTAAATTTATCTTCGTAGTATTTAGTTTTGGCTCGTCTAATTATTTTAGATAGCAATAACGAGTAATTCTTTGAGAATTCTTTGGAGACTGTTCCTAGCCTATACTTCTTCTCAAGGTCGTGTTTTTTGTTAATGGATTTAAGTATTCCCTTTATAAGCCAAGGATTGTTAAGCCTTTTGCTTGTGACTTGTTTTGTAAGCATAGGACAGTGGGTGTTATAAAGGCTAAGAGTTGTTTGTAGAAAAGATTGCACTGCTAGGTTGATGTCCCCTATGTTACCTAACTCGGACTCCCAGTTGACATTATCAGCAGCAGTTATAAAATTGTTTATAGCAGTTTCATTGTGCAGCCTAAAGCTTAACTCCCTTGTCTCTAGAGGTGGTTTGCTAATGTTAGTTAAGAGAAATGTGGGGTAATGGTCTGTAGTGCTATCAGTGATTATACCTGTAGTAAGCGGAGAGGTTATGTTGGTCCAGATGTGATCTAGAGTCGTAGCAGTACTATCAGTGATTCTAGTTGGACTAGTGATTAAGGGTATGAGGAAGCAGGAATTCATACAGTTGAGGAAGCTAACAGCAGTAGGGTGTTCAGGCTCGCAGAGGTCAATATTAAAGTCCCCTGCGATAATTAGATGGTTTTTGTTCAATCTGTTATCTAGTATTAGATTTCTAAGGTTTGAGTTGAATTCAGACACATCAGTGTTAGGAATTCTATAGACTGCACCCACAGACAGGACAGACTCGGCACCCTTGACTCTGAAACTGGCGAAGATATACTCCCCACAGCAGTCTCTAGTTCTAATTATTTTTAAGCATGTTAGTTCTTGGTGGTAGTAAAGAGCAGTACCACCACCTCTCTGCATTTGACGACAGTTGTGAATTGCCGAGTAGTTAGGCATGTTAAAGAGTTGAGTAGTATCCTCTTTCAACCACGTTTCAGTAAGTATAATAAAAGAGAATTTGTTGTCAATAGTTTCAATCAAGGCACTAACATCATCGAAGTGTTTACCTAGGGATCTAACGTTCAAGTTGATTACAGAGATATTGTGATTATCTGTTAATACATTGTTTACATCATGTGCTGTAAAATATCTGCAATTTTGATCATTGAAGTGATGATTGTCATAGATAGTGGATAAGAGGTTTAGTTCTGGGTCAATACTTGTCTGCATAAAAAGGCTGTTTGCAGGAAAACAAGGCAAGAATGACAAATTACAAAATAGAAAACAAAGAAAACTGCTCCATCGTGTGTAGGTGGGAGTGGCGATCCTGCAGGCCCTTCGTGTGGGGTTGCTCCTTCGTCTGGTGGCCGTTCATCCGACGTGGTTGCTGCTGCTCCGGAGGTGCTGCGGTCTTCTTGTGGCTCTAGAGGGCCTTCCCCGGTCGCGACGTCAGACCACCCCCGTCGTAAGCGGGAGGCACAGGTGCATGCCTCTGACAGAGGTCCTCCCATTAAGCGAGGGGGGTCTACGGCTTGAGCTGCTGTGGCGTGCGCCCCTCCTCCTCCTCCCTCTGGTGGCCTGATGCGGTCTGTTGCACCCAGGGCCCCCTCTGGGGGCAGTGACGCCCCAGAAGCAGTTGCGGTTGATCAGTGGGTGGTGTCCTCTGGTGTGGAAGGTCCTGGACGGGATGCGCTGACGTTGAAGTTTACAAAATCTACAAAGTGTGCGAGTGCCGGTGTTCCTGTGGGGCCCTCCTCTGCAGGGTTGCCAGATGGTGCGCCTACTGTTCCTACTGCCTCCCATGTGGGGGGGCTCTGCTCCGCCTTCTACGGGGGCTGTGGGGTTGGTGGGGTCCTCATTGCCTTCCTGATGGCGCCCTCTCTGACTTGTGCGACGCTGAATGTGCGTGGATTGCGTGACTTGGCTGTACAGATGGGCTTGGTGGCTGTGCTTCGTGAGTGACGTGTAGATGTAGCCTTTATTCAGGAGCATAATGTGCGTGACTTGAGTGCTTTGTCTGGGTTGACTGATGATTTTCATGTAGTGCTTAATCCGCCGAGGATGTCCTTTGGGGGCACGCTGATGCTGTTCTCCCGGAGGGCGTCCATTTCCGTGCTTCACACGGAGATGGATGAAGATGGCCGGGTGTTGTTCGCTCGTGTGCGGTACCTCGGGGTGGAGATTCCCTTATTGACTGTGTATGCTCCTTCTGGCACGGCGCGTCGCAAGGAGAGGGAGGAGTTTTTCCAGGGTGGGCTGTTACACTTCTTGCGTCATGACACAAGGGACATGGTTTTTGGGGGTGATTTTAATTGTGTCACTCTCGCACGGGATTGCAATAGTGCGCATCCGCAGAATGTTTCTCGGGCGTTGGTTTCCACCTTACAGAGTTGTGGGTTTCGTGATGCTGCTCTCATGTTTGGGGGCGATTTGGAATTCACCTTTGCTGCGCGAGGGGCGTGTTCCAGGCTGGATCGTTTTTATGTTCATGGGCGGGAGGGCTCTGTTTTTGCGTTTCGTACAGTTCCTGTTGCCTTTTCTGATCATTGTTTGGTTGTGTTGCTGTTCATAGTCAGGTTCGTGTGGGGAGGGGTTGGTGGAAGTTGAATTGTCGGTTGTTGCGTTGTCCTTGGGTGCGTGAGGCGTTTCGTGGGTGGTGGGTGGGGCTTGTTGCTCGCAAGTGCGAGTTTTCGTCTGTGTTGGACTGGTGGGAGTGGTGCAAGGTGAAATGCAAGTCCTTTTTTGTTGTGGTTGCGAGGCGTGAGGCGGCGGGGCGGTTTGGTTTGTTGCGCTTTCTTCAGGCGCGGTTGACTCGGTTGTATGTGTTGCTAAATGGTGGGACTGATTGTTTTGATGCTATTTCGGTGTGTAAGGAGCGCATTTGTGGTTTGCGGGAGGAGTTGGCAGAAAGGGTTCGGGTGCGGGCTCGTGTTGACGAGCGTGTGTCTGGTGAACGGCTTTCTCCTTTTCTTTTGCGAAAGGAGAAAGCCCTTCGGGACTCGGTTCTTTTCACCGGTCTCCAGCGTCCGGACGGTTCTGTTTTGTCTAACACGGATGGGGTCCTGTTGTATGTGCAGCAGGAATTGGGAGCGCTGTATGGGGAGGTAGGGGTGGATTAGGATTTGGCTGCTTTCTTTTTGCGTCACTGCTCTCCTGGTTTGTCGGCTGCGGGTTGTTCCGCTTTGGTGAGGGACGTGTCGTCGGCTGAGCTCTGGGATGTGGTGCGGTCTTTCCGTTCCGGCAGAGTGCCTGGCTCGGATGGGCTCCCTGTGGAATTTTATGTGACTTTCTGGGATGTGATTGGGGAGGCTTTTTTGGAGGTGGTGCGATTTTGTTTCCTGACCTGTTCCTTACCCGCATCCCATTATGATGGGGTTGTGAGGTTGCTTCCGAAGCCAGGTGATTTGCATTTTCTGTCGAATTGGAGGCCGATCACCCTGTTAAATGTTGATTATAAGGTTGTCTCGAAATTGCTGGCAGGTCAGTGTCGGGATGTTATTGGTTCTGTGGTTTCGGTTGAGCAATTTTGTGGCATTCCGGGTAGGTCTTTGCTTCAGTGCAATGCTCTTTTACGTGATGTGCTTCTGTGTGCCTCTGAGCTTCGCCTACCTGCGGCGATGCTCGGCTTAGATTGGTCGAAAGCATTCGACCGTGTGTCGATGGGCTTTGTGCTGCAGGCTATGGAGAGGTTCGGGTTTCCTCCGTTGTTTCTTTCTTGGGTTCGTATGTTGTATGCCCGCTGTCATAGTCGTGTGTGCATTAATGGTTTTTTTAGTGCCCCCTTTGCCGTTCGCCGCTCGGTGCGGCAAGGGTGTCCCTTATCTATGCTCCTTTATGTTATTTTTCAGGAGCCTTTGTTTCGTGCGGTTAAGTCATGTGCTTTGGTGGTTCCTCCGAGGCTGCCTGCTGGTCTCTGTTTACCGATCTGTGGGTATGCTGACGATACGGTTCTGTTTGTGGCGACCGATGGCTCTGTGGTTGCGGTTCAGGACCTTGTTCGGCGTTTTGAGCTGGCCACTGGGGCCCTTGTTAATAGGGATAAGTCCTGTCTGATGGGGCTGGGGAGCTGGACCTCCCGTTCGGTGTGGGCGGGGTCGTGGTTTCCAGTGGTCAGGTCGCTTCGGGTTCTCGGAATTACTTGGTTTAGCTCGTATGCCCAATCCTTGGAGTGGAATTGGGATGCGGTGTCTCGGTCGGTTGAGGTGGCGGTTGGTTTGTTATCCTCGCGTCCATTGACGGTTTATCAGCGGGCGATTGTTGTTACTAGCAAAGTTCTTTCGAGGGTGTGGTTTTTGGCTCAGTGCTTTCCCCTGGATCGGCAGCGTGCTCGTAGGTTGGAGTGCAGAGTCTGTCGGTATGTGTGGTGTGGGAAGTATCATCCGGTTCGTCGCTCCTCCATGGTTTTGCGGGTGGGGGAGGGGGGTGTTGGCATCCCTGATGTTTTTACCAAGGCATTGGCTTTGTTTTGGGTGTCGTTGCGTCAGTATTTGGGGGTGGGTGGGGGCCTCGGTGCGCTTGGGATTTATTTCTGTTCTGTTCGGTTTAGCTATTTGCTTGAGTTAGGGGCTGGGTGTGAGGTCGCCTTTTGTACACCTGCTGTGTATTCGTGGGCAGTTGGGATTCTGCGGAAGCTCTGTCGTGTTCCAGGGTTTTTGTCCCTGTCGTGTCGGGGGGTTTATGGGGTTCTCCTTCGCCGTGTGAGCCATCGGGTTGAGGGTTTGTTTCCATGCTGGGATTGGGGGGGGGGGGGGATTTGGTCGGTCTTTGGTGGGCGGCATTTGGCTCCACAGCAGCGGGAGTTTCTCTTTCGGATGCTGCACGAGTCCTTGCCGTCGAATGATCGTTTGTGTATGCTTGGGTTGCATTCTTCCGCGACATGTGCACATTGTAGATTGGTTGAGACGCAGTTACATGTGTTTTATTTTTGTGAGAGGGTACAGGGTTTAGTTGCTTGGTTGCGTGATGTGATTGAGGTGTTCTGTGGGCTCGGGTTTCAGGGGGATGTTTTACGGTTCCTGTTTCTTTCATTTCCTCAGGGCTCCGGGCGGCTTCGGAACACTCTGAGTGTCTTGATTGCGGATTATGTGTTTTGCGTGTGGGTTGGGCGTTTGGAGGGCTATGGGGTTCGCCGGATTCTGGGTTTTCTGCGGGGGCGTTTGCGTTTCACATGGTGGTGGTTGCGGCGTGCTTTTCCGGTGAGGTTTGCTGATTGGTTCACTGACGCGTATGTTCAGGGTGATGCTTTGGGGTTGGTGGGGGGTCGGGGGTTTAATTAGTGTTTTGGTGTGGTGTCGATGGATTTGGGGGGGAGGGCTTCTTGGGTCATTTGGGCGTTTGGGTTGTGGGTATTCCCCGCTGCCCCCTGAGGGCTTCCTCGGCAGTGCGTTGTGTGTGTTTGCCTGCACTGTGCTTTTGTGTTGCTCCTTGTGTGTGTGTCCTTGTTGAGTGTGTTTTGTGTTCCTTTGCTGGATCCTGCGTGTTCCACTGTTTTTTTTTTTTGTGTGTGTTTGTTTATTTGTGTGGGCGTTTTTTGTGGTGTGTATGTGTATGTATCTTTTCGTTTGTTCCACCGGTTCCTGCGTGCTCCGGTGCTGTGCTCCTGGTTATGTAGGCTTCTGCCTTGTGTGTGGCCCTTTTGGGTACTTTTATCCGTCATGCTTCATGTCATTTTTCCCTTGTGTTATTTTAATTTATTTTTTTTTTTTTTTTATGCCGCTGGCTTATTATGTGTAGCTGCTCTGTGTGAGCCTTTGTGTTCTCTGTGTTACTCATGTGGATCTTGTGTTATGCATGATTGGATTTCTTTTTTATGTTGTGTTCTTGTACAAAAAAAAAATAGGAGAGTCTTCATGCTCTTGCATTTGTTCTGTATAATGTTTGTTGTCTTAAGAGTTCTTTGGGTTCTTTACTGTGTACTTTGTCAGGCTTTGTATCTTTTTTATTGTGTATATTGTACTTTTATAAAAAAAAAAAATACTTCATTCTGCAAAGATAATAATGAGCCTTGCAGGTTCATTATTAAGGCCGACTGCTCTTTGATTACTGTCATTTGATCTTCATGTACTTGAGTTAATAACTTGAGCCAAGGGTTATCAACAAAGCGCTTGAAGTCAGAACAAGGGGCAGCAGCTCGTTTAAGTTGGTCCATATGGCTACCTAATAGTTGCATGGCCCGTGTCAGAGACGGCGCTGCGCCCAGCTGAGATTGTTTGTTATTGTTGACGGGGGGAGAGTCGGTACCCCCAACGGCGGCCACCGAGGGGGAGATAGCTGAACTAATCATGTTGTTAGCCTGGCTAGTAGGGTTATTCTTGTTAGGTGTGCTATCTTTCTTAAGGGTCTTACCAGTCTTACTTTGCATGATAGCAGGATAAATGTAGGCAGGAACAAATAGGGAAGACTCGTTGATAGGCAGCTGTGAACGTCGGGTACAGCTTCCTCGCTCCAGGGAGCAACACTAGTGAGGTCGAAATGAGAGAATTACGGGTTGGTCTTGTTGGTTTTTTCAATCACATTTGGGTCACTGTGTACTTAGCTGCCTTCGGGTGATGCTACATCATTTGTTGGTAGCCGAGAGCTCAAGCATAGACAGCATAGCATAGACAGCATAGACAGGTTGAGAGAGGAATGTAAAGGGAGTAGAGTGTGCCTATCCGCTCCCCAAGAAGTATGGGACAATACCCGAAGCAGGGTAGGGACCTTAGAGCATTCAACATGGAGGTAAGAGATATGGGGCGTCCAAGACAAAAGAGTGTCAAAAATCAACCCCAAAAGCTTAGCGGAATCCTTGTATACAATGGGGTGACCATAAACCGACAAAGGATGAAGAACAACACGCTTCCGAGTAAAAGTCATAGCACAAGTCTTGGATGAAGAGAACCTGAAGCTATGATCGGTGGCCCAAGATGGCATGGCATCAATCGCAAGTTGAAGCCGGTGTTGAAGAGAGAGGTGAATCATCACCCTGACAGCAAAGGTTAAGATCGTTGACATGAAGAGTGGAGAAGACGCCTGAAGGAAGAGAGGAAAGAAGACCATTGAGGGCAACCAGAAAAAGTGGTGCACAGAACACTACCCTGGGGCACTCCATCGTATTGCTGAAAAGAGGCAGAGCGAGCAGTACTAAGCCTCGCCCGAAAAGAACGACAAGAGAGGAAGCTGCGGAAAAAGAGAGGGAGATGACCAAGAAGCCCAAAAAAATGAAGCTAGGATTTATTTTATTTATTTATTTATATATATACAAGAAGGTACATTGGGTTTGTGAGAATACATTGGATAGTACAGTATATACATTCTTGTAAAGCCACTAGTACGCACAGCGTTTCGGGCAGGTCCTTAATCTAGCAGATAATTTTAAGTAGGTAATTTCAATCAGAATTGATAAATGATAAAGATACATTACAAGAGAAAAATGAGATGAGAGAGATAAGTAGGTATATTAAAGCATATTGTTATATTAAAGCTCTGATTGATTACATTGACAGCTTGATTAGTAATTTAAACAAGGTTACTAGACACCATACAGCAGATTGACAGCACATATAAGACAGCAATGATCACAATGGTAAAGATGTTCAGATTGGGTACATAAAGATTGGGAGACTGGGTAGCAAAAGATACAGATAAACAAGATTTATAAACACCATACAACAGATTGGCAGCACATATAAGAAAACAGCAATGATCACAATGGTAAAGATGTACAAATTGGGAACATAAAGGTTGGGAGATTGGGTTGCAATTGATACAGTGCAATTTTAAGGCAAAAAGTGAAAAACTATGAAGATGAAATTAGGTACTTTTTAGTATTGATTTTGAATGATGTAAAAGTTGGACAGCTTTTCAATTCAGTAGGGAGTGAGTTCAATAAACTGGGTCCCTTTATTTGCATAGAGTGTTAACACAGATTAAGTTTAACTCTGGGGATATCAAAGAGATATTTATTTCTGGTGTGTTGATAATGGGTCCTATTACATCTGTCCAAGAAGAGTTTCAGACAAGGATTTGCATTTAAGAACAGGGTTTTGTAAATGTAGTTGACACAAGAGAATTTGTGGAGTGAGATTATGCTTAGCATGTTTAGGGAGTTAAACAAGGGGCTGTGTGTTGTCTGAAAGCAGAATTTGATATTATTCTGATAGCAGATTTTTGCTGGGTGATGATGGACTTGAGGTGGTTTGCAGTGGTTGAACCCCATGCACAGATACCATAGTTGAGATAGGGATAGATTAGTGCATAATATAGAGAGATGAGAGCAGAGTTAGGAACATAATATCTGATTTTGGAGAGTATACCAACTGTTTTAGAGACTTTCTTAGTTATGTGTTGTATGTGGGTACTGAAGTTGAGTCTCTTGTCTAGGAATATGCCAAGAAACTTTCCATCATTTTTATTGCTAATGTTTACATTGTCAATCTGAAGTTGAATTGCAATTGTAGATTTGCTTCCGAATAGGATGTAGTAGGTCTTTTCTATGTTAAGTGTTAGTTTGTTGGTTGACATCCATAAGTGGACTTTTTTTAGTTCATTATTAACAACACCATTTAGTGTATGTGGGTTGGGGTGGGAGTAGATGAGGGTAGTATCATCAGCAAACAAAATAGGTTTCAGAATGTTAGAGACATTAGGCAGATCATTAATGTATATAAGAAAAAGAAGAGGTCCCAAGATGCTGTCCTGTGGCACTCCAACAGTTATTGGTAGAATGGGAGAGATTATATTATTGATGGCTACACATTGGTGTCTATCACTAAGATAGGATTGGATATAGTCCAGTGCATGGCCTCGGATTCCATAATGATGGAGTTTACTTAAGAGGTAATCATGATTAACAGTATCAAAGGCCTTTCTCAGGTCAATGAAGAGTCCAATTGGAAACTCATTTTTGTCAAGAGCTGAGTAAATTATATCAAGGAGACTAATAATTGCATCGTTGGTACTCTTTTGAGAGCGGAAGCCAAACTGACAGGGGCTAAGAATGTCGAATTTTACGAGATAGGAGTAGAGCTGTTTATAGATAATTTTTTCAAATATTTTTGATAGTATGGGTAGGTTCGATATTGGTCTATAGTTGTTTATGTCTGACGGATTACCTCCTTTATGAACTGGCGTTACTCTTGCTTTTTTAAGGATATCAGGGAAGGTATGACACTCAAGGGATTTGTTGAACAGCAGAGCTATAGGTGGCGCAAGGGCATGGGAGGCGCTCTTGTATACAATGGATGGGATTTCACTGATGTTCCCAGCTTTGGTTTTTAGTGAGTGTATGATGGACACAACATCTGACGGGCTGACTGGTGAAAGGAGAAGAGAGTTTGGATAGCTGCCTGAGAGATATGTGTTGATATGTGTCTGAGTCTGTGGGATTTTACTTGCAAGGTTAGCACCAATCGATGAAAAGAAGCTATTAAATTCATTCGCCATTTCTAAGTCAGATGACAGTGTAAGGCCATCCTTAGAGAGTGTTATCTGGTTGTGGGAGTGTTGTTTAGTTCCCAGGATGTTAGAGATGGTATTCCATGTGCTTTTCATGTTGCCTTTTGCTTCTTTGAATCTAGTCTCATAATATGAAAGTTTAGCTTTTCTTATAATACTGGTAAGCACTGACGAGTACCTTTTAACTACTTCCACTGAAACTAGGCCACTCCTAAATTTCTTTTCGTATTCATGTTTTTTGTTGATTGATTTAATTATGCCACTTGTGAGCCACGGGTTATTTTTTCTTTTATCAGTTACTTGTTTGGTTAGGAGGGGACAGTGAGTGTTGTAGAGGCTTAGAGTTTTGGAGAGAAAGAGGTTAGTTGATGAGTTTATATCCTGTGAATTATTAAATTCAGATTCCCAGTTAATATTGTGGAGAGCATTAGAGAGATTGCCTAAAGCTGATTCACTATGTAGCCTGAATGAAAGTTTTTTGGTTTCTGGTGGTGATGTGTCAATGTTTGCTATGAGGAAAGTAGGATAGTGGTCAGTTGTTCTGTCATAAATTACCCCACATGTAAGGGGAGCTGTTATATTAGTCCATAGGTGATCCAGGGTAGTGGCAGATGTTTCAGTGACTCGGGTGGGCTTGGTGATTGTGGGGATTAACATACAGGAGTGCATGCTGTTACGGAAATAGTCAACTTGAGGGTTGTTTTGAAGACCCAGGTCAATATTGAAATCACCTCCCAGAATGATGTGATTTTTGTTGAGATTGTTATTTATGATAAGATTCCTTACATTGTCAGAGAATAAAGCTATGTTGGTATTAGGAAATCTATAGATGGCACCGATTATCAGGGAGGATTTAAGGGATTTACTGGAGAACTTGGCAAAGGTATATTCACAATAGTCGTCTCTATCTCTAATGACACTATTGCAAGTGAAGGTATCTTTGTAATATATTGCTGTACCGCCACCTTTTTTATTAGGCCTGCAGTTATGAATGGCTTTATAACCAGCTAAATTGTAGAGTTGGGTATAGTCATTACTTAGCCAAGTTTCTGTTAAAATGATGAAAGATAATTTAGTACCTAGTGCTGTAAGAAGTGCATTTATATCATCAAAATGTTTACCAAGTGACCTAACATTTTGGTTGTAAACTGATAAGCAGGTGCTATTTAGGAGTTTGTTTTTTGCAAGATTTGCTGTGTAATACCTGCAATAATGATGATCACTGTGCTGATTTGTGTGGATATGGGACAGAAGATTTCGATCAGGATCAATATCAGTAAGCATATAGATAAGATAATGTCACGATACAATAAGATAAGCAATTACAGGAACAGATGAAAACTAAATCTGCTGTAAAATAGAAAGTTATTATAGCAAAACACAACAATATAATAATATAACAATACAATAAGAACTTACAAAGTATTGAGTCTGCTAAAATTAGAGAATAATTATGGCAAAACACAACAATAAATGCAAGTAAACAAAAGAATTGAAACAATTAGAGGTAGAATAAAAGTCACTAGATAGCCATGAAGGATACACAAGTTTGGTGGAGAGAACAAAAAAATCAGTAGAGACTGTCCTGATGAATATATAAAAAAAAATTTGACAAATGATAATTGTAAAGTAAAAAATCTTAAAGATAATAAATTTTAATTAGCTTAGTTTTAACCTATAATTAGAATGAACTTAATTAAAAGAACAAAATGAGATCAATAATTGATTTCAATAAATGACATAGATCAATACAATTAAATTTACAATTTAAATGGAATTGGGTAGGATTAGATTTAAGAGTAAAATTTTACAATGAAACTGAGGTAGATGCTTGCATAAGTGCATGGAGACTTGATGGATTATTTAGGAAATTATATGAATGAGAGAACATTAGGTAAATGGTAAGGGAGAGACAGCACCTTAGACAAAGTTAGATTAAGTTAGGTTTTTAGGTAGATTAGTTAGGATAGAATATGATATCGCGAAGTGGTCATTAGCCTTTTCCAGGTCAAAAAGGACGGCAACAATGGATGTCTTCGCAGCAAAAGCAGTACAAATATAGACCTCCAAGTTCACCAGGACATCTGTTGCGCTGCCGCACTTGCGGAAACCAAATTGAGAAGGGGAGAGGAGGTGGTGGTGGTCTAAGAACCACATCAGACGAACGTTAACCATACGTTCAAAGAGTTTGCAGACACAACCTGTGAGAGCAATCGGGCAAAAGTTCTTAGGAGATGTTCCCAGAGACCCTGGTTTGCAAACAGGGAGGACAATGGCATCGAGCCAGTCCGGAAGGACTGACGATGGCTCTCAGATCCGATTATACAGAATCAGTAAATACTGAGACGTGCACGGAGGGAGATGGCGAAGCATCTCATAATAAAGGCCATCAGAGCCCGCCGCCGAAGAACCGCAGAGGGCCAGGGCAGACCAAAGTTTAAAGAGAGAGAGAGAGAAGGGATCGTTATAGGGAAGGCGAAGATGAGTACAGAAATCCAAAAGACAAGATTCAAGGACAGGTTTATGAAGAAGGAAAGATTGGGGAAGATGAAAACCAGAGCTAACAGAAGAAAAGTGGGAACCCAGTTCGGTAACGACCTGCAACGGCTACGCCACAAGAGTACCCGGAGGTGAGGACCGGTGAGATATCGGGAACGAACTTACCCGCTATCTTGGATACGCTTCCAGATCTGCGACAGAGGAGTTTCAGACGTAATGGTGAAGACATAAGATGCCCATACCCATCCAAGAGTGCGGATGGCCCTACGGGCCACCGCACTCGCCTTCCGAAATAAAAGAAAAGAATCGGCCGTCTGCCGGCGGCGGTGTTTCTTCCAGGCTGCATGCTTACAGCAGACAGCCCGAGCACAGTCTGTATTCCGATCTGAAACACAGTTTCAGATCGGTTAGAGAAAGCGGGACATTCGGGGGGAGATAAATAGGACAACGGTGTACTATTTCCTCACAAAGATACGAGCAGCAGAACAATGGTGAAGTGAAGGAAAAAGTAAGGGGACAAAGAGAACATCAGAGCGAATCAAGAGAGCAGAAGAGTTGGGAGCCCCAGCAACAGCTGGGGGGGGGGGAGGGGAAGAGAGAAAGGAATAGCCACGAAAGCGACCAGGACGAGCACCAAGCATCGACTCCTGGAGACACACACAGGGGCGAAAACCGCAAAATCAGAAGCTGGAGTTAAAGGAAATTGGCGTAATAATCATGAACATTCCATTGAAGGATGGACACCGACGAGAAGAGGAAGGACAGCAACAGAGAACAATGAAGAAACGAAGGCGAAAAGGGAACACAGCAAGTTAAAGAAGCGCAGGATCCGGGTCAGCGAAGTCAGGGTTAGGGGGGCATGGGTAAACTGAGTAAAGGAGGGAAGGTAGCTAGAGGACCAACCAGGGGAAGACGAGTAGGGTCTGGAGGAGGAAGAGGGGGGGGGATAACCGAGGGTCAAGGACAGCAGCAGGAGGGGCAGAAACCAGGGAATGCACCTCAGCAAGGGCACCAATTGAAAGGGAAGCGGAGGTCAAAAAGACCTCCATAGCAGGAACAGGGGGCGCGACCACCGAAACGGGAGGGGATGGAGCGAGAGTGTCAGAAGTAGGGGACGAGGAAGAATGCAAAGCCTTTTTACCCGCCGGGGAGAAGGAAGGAGAGGAGCCAGGCTTTTGCTTCTGACTCAGAGAGACAGGTGTCCCAGCAACTACGTTCTGGGCAACGGATTCCAGCGTCTCAACAGGAGAAGCTGAACGAGAGCATATACGATGGCAGTTGGGAGAGCGTTGGACATCAGCTCGTACGGACAGGCTGCAAGGAGAGCCAAAAGACGGAGAAGGATGGGAAGGAGGATCGGAGGGAGACGAGGAAGAAGACACAGGAGACATGTCAAACCGGGCAGAAAGAAGGGGAACCCCAGACAGAGGACCAGGAGGGGGACCCTTTGGGACAGAACTCAAAGAGGAGGGGGGCGGTGGGCGAATCAGGGTCCAAGGCCTGGAAACGGTATTGAGGCTGAGGAAGGTGGGAAGGACAAGGAGAGGAAGAGCGCAACACGTGAGCATAAGACACATTAGCATAAGGTGGGAGTCGGCGAACCTGGCGCCTTGCCTCAGGAAAGATAAATGCTCCCGGTGCTTCAAGTTGAGGATGGCTGCCTCAAGCTTGTAATGTATACACGCACAGGAGAAGGTAGGGTGGGCCTCACCGCAATTGAGGCAGCGAGCCTGGGGAGAAGTGCACTCCAACTTAGTGACCTTTGCCCCCCCACACAAAGGACAGAGAGAGACCGTTCCAGAGCAGCGGAGGGCACCATGCCCAAACCTCCAGCACTTATTACAGAGCCGAGGAGAGGGAATGTACAACTGCATGGAACACCTGGCACCAGCAAGAATGACAGAGGGCAGAAGGGTCCTACCATCAAAGGTAATCTTCACAACCCGAAGTGGTTGACACCATGAGAGAGACGAGTAAATGAAGTCGACCTGGAGGACAGAATGGCCCTGGACATCAAGGATATGACGAATATCTACGTGGCAGTCCTGGAGATTCCAAACACCGGTAACAACATGGGGTGGGAGGAGAATAGTGCCAACACTGGCATTTAACCGAGCATTCTTGGAGACCCGAACAGGGATCTCGTCAAGGCAAGACAAGGCAGCCAAGCGGGAGGCTGCATCCTGAGAAGGAGCAACAACGACACGTGTACCGAGATGTGTGGGGTGGAAAGTAACAGAGACATCTAGGGAATCAACATGGTGCCTATGAAGGGAGAAATCGTCATGAGGCGCAGAATCAAGAGGGAGGAGATCAAAGTATTTGGCCCACGAAGCGGGATCAAAGAAGGCTTGATACGCATCAGTATGGGAAGGGATCGAGTGAGTGCGGCCGTGTCGAGAACGGCGTTGAGAACCCCCAGAGAGAGAGAGAGAGAGAGAGAGAGATAGGGGGGGGGGAGGTTAAAAGGCGCAGTATTCACAACGAGAGACTGAGCCATGTCAGGGAACGAGGTGCTCACCACTGGGGGCTTGGGGCTCGACCCAACCACAGAGGAGGGAGGCGAGCCGAGGGGAGTAGTCATGAGGGTCAGAGGAGGAGCAAGGTCGGGGTCCAATGCAATGGGGGCTACAGAGCCCGGTCTTCCAACACGGTCCAACTCGGGGGCTTGGTCGCCCACCCCAGGAGCCTGAGAAGATAGAAGAGGAACAGAATTAGTCATAAGTACGAAGAGAAAAACATTCATTCACGAATGTGCCCCCATACCCACCATGGGGCCACAATTAAAGGCAGGACACCCAACAAGAAGCTATTGCCGATCATGCCGGGGCCTCCTAGGGGTGCATTGTGAGTATACACCCCCACAAACACCACCTTAAGAACCGTCAGTCTGTCGAGATCGGGTTCAGTGACGAAAGGAGGATTGACAATAAAAGGTTCCCCTCGCTCTCGACGTTGGGTACTACAGTTCTACTGGTGCAAGAGTATGCCTCCCGAAGCACCTGGGCGTCAAAATAGAAGTAGTCCAAAACAATAACCAAAACAAGCAAAAGGTCGGCAGGAAACAACAAGCAGATAGGAGAAGAGGGGGGAGAAAAACGAAACATAAGGGAAAGGAAAAGCGATCCGGCACAATTGGAGAAGACAGCAGCAGGAGCATAAGGTGACAAAAGGATAGAGGACTGTCCCATGGCGCATCACACTCCGGCACCCGACCACCAAGCCAACTCACGACGCCAGCGGGCCAGATGGGGAGGGGGCAAAGAACATAAGAAAACCTACAATTGTAGGGACAAGAGTTACACATACTAATGAAGACACTATTACGAAAATTATTTTGGGGAAAACTTAAAAATATTGGAGGAAATCTAAGTGCATGAGGGGCAGGGTAAACACTTTATACTAAAAGAGATCTGAACTAACAATAAGAACATTCAAGGAAAATAAATGAATACAAAAAAAGGGTGTTGAATATAATGAAATGCCATTTTCTGGGTGAGACCCGGAGGCTCCCCGGAGCTATACCAGGCTGATATGCTAATGTCAGACTTTGGCATCAGTCATGTGTATAGAGTTCTAGGGCCTACCGGGGACCACAGCCAGAACCTGGCCCCCTCAGAGAGGCAAGGGGAGCAATGGCCTATAGAAACCTCCGAGTAGTTGGAAGCATTCTATGTCTGCCATCGACCAGGTCAAGCATCCAGATAGGTAAGCATTCCAAAACAAACCCCTATTCTGGTTAAAATTGCTACCAAAAGCCGAACTAGTGGATAGAACTCCCCAACAGAAAACAAGCAAACTAGTATGACGTCACACGTCACCGCGCCGCTGTCTGCGCAGCTCCCCCCCCCCTCCGTGGGAGGGGAAAGTGGTAGCCCCAGACCTCTCACGCCGGCTATCCACCCATCAGTTCTGAGGCTGGATGTCAAAACACACGAAAAACCGCCGACCGGAGGGAGGGAAGGTTGCAGGGGAGCCTCCGGGTCTCACTCAGAAAATGGCGTTTCGTTACATTCAACACTGGTTTTCTGGGGGGAGCCCCGTCGGCTTCCCGGAGCTAACTACCCACAGAGGAAGGTCAAAGGGACGGAACCGGGAGGCGGTCACCACACACCCCTCAACTGAAGCGAGACAACCGACTGCAAACGCCAACCCAAGGCGACATAGCCCCGAAAGGGCCTTGGAACAACACGAGACAATGAGCAGCTAGATCCCTGTACGATCGCCAAAAGATCCGTGCCCGAATGACAGCAAGGACACGCCGCCCAGACGGCAGCAAGAGCAGCAAACCCAAGAATGCCACGGGCATGGGGAAAGAACACAGGCAGGCTAGTCGCAATAACACGGCGGATAACCTGGGACACCATTACCCACAAACAGGGAAGAACGGAACTGGATCAACTCAAAGCGCGCCCTGGACATAGAGGCCACAGCAAGCAAATACCAGCAGAGGGCCGCCACTGAACACAAAACCCGATGCACCCCCGGCCTGACCAACCAAGGACCCGTCTGGAACGCAGCAGCCCCATCCCGTGCCAGAAAAGATGGAGACGGCTGCCACCGAACAACCAAAACGCCAAGACGGAAGGAGCAGAAACCCCTGCGGAAGAGAACAAGAAGCTCAGTGACCCCGACCCCCAGAGGCAAATGCCAACAGGAAAGAGCCGTCGAAAAGCAAACCTGAATCAAAGGGGCACCACCAACTGAGGAGAAGACAGAGCACGCTGACCAGAGACCAGGACGATGCAAGCGGCGCATGAACAGGCCGGAGGTGAAACACACGAGACAGCTCACTAACGGCGCAGAAGCAACACCAACACTGAAAGCAAGCCGAAGCGGCTCCGCTAACGCCGCATGAAATGATGCGACAGTATGTGGGAAGATGACGGCCCCCAACCCGCACCAGAAAAATCAAGCCGACGCTAACAACTGCAGCCACCTAAAAAGGCACATGAGGAAATGGAAGGACCGCCAAAATACCCCACACTGCAGCCTAGAAGCACGCAGGTGGAACACCAACAACGAAGCCTCTAGACCACCAACCAAAGGCAAGACACGTGAGGCAGAACGGAATCAGCCCCGACAAGGTTCACCTGAGCCAAGGAAGAGGTGGAGTCGTGGGAAGATCTTGGGCGCTACCCCCAAAGAAGCCCAAGCTGGCAAATAAGGAGAGGGAATGTCTGCCGAACAGAAAGCTCCCCAATGCGACCCAGCAAACACACAACGTTTTGGAAACCTTCACCAAAGTTTCAACATGGTTGTGGGGAGAGAGAAGTTTCATGTGTGGTTGAACAAGCACATGAGCAACCTTTAACCCAAGAATGGTAAAAGTATTTCTTTATGTAATACAGCAAATGCTGCCTATTCTTACACTAGTTTCACCTTTATTTACTAAAAAAATATTTTGTTCATGTTAAAATATTAAATTTATGTACATTATACATATAAATTGTGAATGCTGTGACTTAGTTGTATGATAGGTGTGCGAAACATTTACTTTTTATTATGATCTTGCTAAAAAAAAATTATAACACTGTTTGCTAAATGCTGTATTCAGCAATACTGTTTTTATGTTTAAACGTTTCTATTTTAAATTAAGTAAAAATGCTTAATGTATGTGGGTGGTTTTGTGCATGTGTGGGGTTGTGCTGGTCTGTGTGTGTGCGTGTACTTTTGATGTGTATGTTAAAGTGCAAATATGTAAGCACTACCATTACAAGAATAGGTGTATGGAGGTATTCCTTTTTTTTATTAATACATTAGGTACATCTGCATTTGTGCAGCTACCCTAGACTACATGAAGGGGGAGTACAGTGTCAAAAAGCTAGTTACGTGATGCTAAAAATTCCCCATCACACTGGATGGTTAGCCCGTTTTGAATGAACAGCATGTTAAAATTTTTGAATGCGTCTGTGGGGTTGACCGCTGAATGTAATGGACTTGAGTCGAGGACGGGTTGGTCCTGGGACCTCTGTTGTTTAATATATATATAAATGATTTAGATTCAGGTTTGAGTAGCAACATTTGCAAATTTGCCGATGATACGAAAATCGGTAGGGAAATTAATTCGGAAGAAGACTTACTTTCACTTCAAGTTGATCTAGATAGGGTTTTGAAATGGTCAAAGGATTGGCAGATGCAGTTTAATGCTGATAAATGTAAAGTTCTGAGGTTAGGTAATGATGATAGAGTTACAAGATACGAGCTAGATGGTGTTGAGATTGCGAAAGGGATCTGGGAGTTATGATTAGTAAGAATTTAAGCTGAGTAGACGCAGGCTAACAGTAAGGAAAGAGCAAGAAAAATTCTTTATAGACAGCATAGAACATTGGTATAACAATTATGGGCCTGAGAATGTACAACAGTTTTATGATGACCTCATAAATAATACCTATGAGGCCATCAAAAATAGTGAGTCACGCCAAACAAAAAGAAGTACTAGTAAACAGGTCAGACACAACCAGTACTATGATGATGCTAAACTGAAAGAGCTTAAGGAGCCATGGTAACCGAAAACCTGAAGAAAAATGGAATATTTACGAAAAATTACGAAAAATACTACAACGTTCTGGCAACACTGTGGTCCAAACCGTTTAATGATATCTTGAAAAATAACGTAGAGTCAAATTTCCCGCTGCAACTTTCGTGAATCTGGTCCTCGCGGCGTGAGTGCGCCGAGGGGTATTGTATCTTACGTTGTAGAAGTCTTATTTTTCGTAATAGCGTTGAAAATAACATGTTATGCATAAAATGAATATAAACTCACTCATTGGCAACAGTATTGTGTGAGAGAGAGGGTGGTACGTGGCTCAGGCCCTCAGTGACTGTATGTCTCTCGTGGGGAGTGGTTCTATCGCTGACGCGCTCTCACAATATCTCCCAGAACTCATGCTATTATTGTTATTTGTACTGCAATATGACTTACCAAACGAACAAGAGACAAGCATTGAAAGCTAGATGCATGCGAGCTCTCCATAGAAGGTACGAGCTGGCCGCAAATGCGTAAATCACGCATTGTCACGAGTGACCGCGAGTAGAGTAACTTGTCGCGCGCGCTACGCAACTCCAACTTTTACAACTAGATCTGGTTTCACAGCCTTTATTTATTATTCAATTTACATGAAACTTGCACACTATATGTAGAGTTTACGCCTCTAAAAACTTACGTCATTATTCTTATCTACGTAGATTTATTGATTTTATAAATAATGATACACTTCATTTTGTTGCATACGTTTTTGGGAAACTTTTAAAAATCTGTATTTAGGAAAGACTTGGGTAAATACTGGTTCAGTAACAGGGTTGTTGATTTGTGGAACCAATTGCCACGTAACATTGTGGAGGTGGGGTCTCTCGATTGTTTCAAGCATGGGTTGGACATGTATATGAGTGGGATTGGGTGGTTATAAATAGGAGCTGTCTCGTATGGGGCAATAGGCTTTCTGCAGTTGCCTTTGTTCTATGTTCTTATGTTTACAAGTGGATTGATGGACACAACAAACGGGATAATAATAGGGTATTAAAAGTATCAACACAAGACAGAACACGAAACAATGGGTATAAATTGGATAAATTTAGATTTAGGAAAGACTTGGGTAAATACTGGTTCAGTAACAGGGTTGTTGATTTGTGGAACCAATTACCGCATAACGTGGTGGAGGTGGTGTCCCTCGATTGTTTCAAGCGCGGGTTGGACATGTTTATGAGTGGGATTGGGTGGTTATAAATAGGAGCTGCCTCGTACGGGCCAATAGGCCTTCTGCAGTTATCTTTGTTTTTATATTCATATGCTCTCATAATCTTGCTCCTCCCCACCCGTCTTCTATCCCTCACTGACACCTGACTCCTACCCTCTTCTCTAGGACACTAATAAATACGCCTCCATCCTAAACATGGCACACCATCTGGTCACCACTTGGTCCGGGAGACATCTCCCGTCACGCAGGGTGCAGTCGCACCTCCACAGATCTCCAGTATCATCTATTGATACTGGAAATGGCTCAAAAGGGCCACCACTTACGGGCTATTCATGCCCGTGCCACCTTTTGGGTGGCTTAATCTTCTCTCTCTCTCTCTCTCATCAATCAATCTAAACATGGCCTCTGTAATCAGTAGGCGAAATGGCCAACCGCACGATCAGGGAAGCCCGGGCTACTCACGGCACAAACCCCCAGTATTTAGTTGAGAAAATTATAAGAACTAGGATATACGACTCTAGATACTGGAAAGAAGAATGCTTTGCCCTCTCGGCGGAATTACTAGTCGACAAAGCAATAGCCCTCAGGTGTATTGGTGGTGTTCACGGAGCCAACAGCATACCCACGCCATTCCTATGTCTCGTGCTAAAGATGCTCCAGATCCAACCTGAGACTGACATAATTATAGAATTCATCACACAAGAGGATTTTAAGTATGCTCGTGCTTTGGGGGCATTTTAATTGAGACTTGTATGTGGATCACTGAATTGTTACAAGTCCCTGGAACCTCTCCTTAATGACTTTAGGAAACTACGCGTTATTGACCGTTCCGGCCAGTTCCAGTTTACTCACATGGATGAATATATTGATTGTTTATTAAGAGATGAATGTTCATGTGATATAATTTTACCGAGGATCCAAAAGAGACCGATTCATGAAGCCAACAACGAGCTTAAAGGTCGAGTATCCGTATTAAATGATGATTTGGACAACCACGAGAGGGAAAGTGATGAGGAGGACATCTTTCCTCCACCAAGACCAAGAAATGATCCAGTAGAGCCATCCCGAACAACACTCTGTGACGACCAGGATGGCAGAGGCCACTCTAGCTCCCCACACCGAGGCCTTCCATGTGACAGAGAAAGAGAAAAGCTTCGCAGAAGTCACTCACAGAAGACAGATCATGAAAGAGGCAAGGAAAGGTCGAGAAAGAGACATCGCAGCAGATCAGAACAACGTCAGCGACGAGGATCTCCAGCCCATCGTCCTCATCACCGAAAAAATCGTGGAGAAAGAGAATCAAATAGAGAGAGAGGAAGGGATTGGAATCGTTGTGAACGCAAAGGAAAACAATATCGCAGTGGACGTAGTAAATGAGATACCTTTTTGAGGATGTGGTAGGAGCTGACAGTGCTCCATTTGACCTGCAACCTCACTAATATCTCACTGCCCTCTCATGAGTTGACCTCACACTTGACTGCCGCCTCATGATATGAACCTCAAGCTTCCTGTGTTATCATTATATATATAATTATACACGAAGCCTTCTTTGGACTCTTGTATGTATTTGAAGACCTGTATTCACGTTTCTGTCTTATAAGAACTATGTATTAATAAACACTGTTGTAATAAATGAATGCTATTATTTACATCTCATTATTTACCATCCCAAAGAATAATATGTACCTTTATTCAAGTACAAATAAAATATTTAAATATCTTAGCGCCTGGTGCTTTGAGAGTAGCTGTGATTAGGGTCTTCATCTGGATGAAAAATGTGAAAACCATCTTAAATGTGTTTTTTGATGTTTTTGACGTTGGTCGCAGAAAGGTGACATTTATATAAGGTATTTATATAAAGTCGTTTTTAACATATAAAATACGTTAATTTCAGTCACTCAATTCATGGACCTTTGGTGCAAACGTATAACTAATGTTTTTAAACGTTTCTATTTTAAATTAAGTAAAAATGCCTAATGTATGTGGGTGGTTTTGTGCATGTGTGGGGTTGTGCTGGTCTGTGTGTGTGCGTGTACTTTTGATGTGTATGTTAAAGTGCAAATATGTAAGCACTACCATTACAAGAATAGGTGTATGGAGGTATTCCTTTTTTTTATTAATACATTAGGTACATCTGCATTTGTGCAGCTACCCTAGACTACATGAAGGGGGAGTACAGTGTCAAAAAGCTAGTTACGTGATGCTAAAAATTCCCCATCACACTGGATGGTTAGCCCGTTTTGAATGAACAGCATGTTAAAATTTTTGAATGCGTCTGTGGGGTTGACCGCTGAATGTAATGGACTTGAGTCGAGGACGGGTTGGTCCTGGGACCTCTGTTGTTTAATATATATATAAATGATTTAGATTCAGGTTTGAGTAGCAACATTTGCAAATTTGCCGATGATACGAAAATCGGTAGGGAAATTAATTCGGAAGAAGACTTACTTTCACTTCAAGTTGATCTAGATAGGGTTTTGAAATGGTCAAAGGATTGGCAGATGCAGTTTAATGCTGATAAATGTAAAGTTCTGAGGTTAGGTAATGATGATAGAGTTACAAGATACGAGCTAGATGGTGTTGAGATTGCGAAAGGGATCTGGGAGTTATGATTAGTAAGAATTTAAGCTGAGTAGACGCAGGCTAACAGTAAGGAAAGAGCAAGAAAAATTCTTTATAGACAGCATAGAACATTGGTATAACAATTATGGGCCTGAGAATGTACAACAGTTTTATGATGACCTCATAAATAATACCTATGAGGCCATCAAAAATAGTGAGTCACGCCAAACAAAAAGAAGTACTAGTAAACAGGTCAGACACAACCAGTACTATGATGATGCTAAACTGAAAGAGCTTAAGGAGCCATGGTAACCGAAAACCTGAAGAAAAATGGAATATTTACGAAAAATTACGAAAAATACTACAACGTTCTGGCAACACTGTGGTCCAAACCGTTTAATGATATCTTGAAAAATAACGTAGAGTCAAATTTCCCGCTGCAACTTTCGTGAATCTGGTCCTCGCGGCGTGAGTGCGCCGCGGGGTATTGTATCTTACGTTGTAGAAGTCTTATTTTTCGTAATAGCGTTGAAAATAACATGTTATGCATAAAATGAATATAAACTCACTCATTGGCAACAGTATTGTGTGAGAGAGAGGGTGGTACGTGGCTCAGGCCCTCAGTGACTGTATGTCTCTCGTGGGGAGTGGTTCTATCGCTGACGCGCTCTCACAATATCTCCCAGAACTCATGCTATTATTGTTATTTGTACTGCAATATGACTTACCAAACGAACAAGAGACAAGCATTGAAAGCTAGATGCATGCGAGCTCTCCATAGAAGGTACGAGCTGGCCGCAAATGCGTAAATCACGCATTGTCACGAGTGACCGCGAGTAGAGTAACTTGTCGCGCGCGCTACGCAACTCCAACTTTTACAACTAGATCTGGTTTCACAGCCTTTATTTATTATTCAATTTACATGAAACTTGCACACTATATGTAGAGTTTACGCCTCTAAAAACTTACGTCATTATTCTTATCTACGTAGATTTATTGATTTTATAAATAATGATACACTTCATTTTGTTGCATACGTTTTTGGGAAACTTTTAAAAATCTGTATTTAGGAAAGACTTGGGTAAATACTGGTTCAGTAACAGGGTTGTTGATTTGTGGAACCAATTGCCACGTAACATTGTGGAGGTGGGGTCTCTCGATTGTTTCAAGCATGGGTTGGACATGTATATGAGTGGGATTGGGTGGTTATAAATAGGAGCTGTCTCGTATGGGCCAATAGGCCTTCTGCAGTTGCCTTTGTTCTATGTTCTTATGTTTACAAGTGGATTGATGGACACAACAAACGGGATAATAATAGGGTATTAAAAGTATCAACACAAGACAGAACACGAAACAATGGGTATAAATTGGATAAATTTAGATTTAGGAAAGACTTGGGTAAATACTGGTTCAGTAACAGGGTTGTTGATTTGTGGAACCAATTACCGCATAACGTGGTGGAGGTGGTGTCCCTCGATTGTTTCAAGCGCGGGAAGGACATGTTTATGAGTGGGATTGGGTGGTTATAAATAGGAGCTGCCTCGTACGGGCCAATAGGCCTTCTGCAGTTATCTTTGTTTCTATATTCATATGCTCTCATAATCTTGCTCCTCCCCACCCGTCTTCTATCCCTCACTGACACCTGACTCCTACCCTCTTCTCTAGGACACTAATAAATACGCCTCCATCCTAAACATGGCACACCATCTGGTCACCACTTGGTCCGGGAGACATCTCCCGTCACGCAGGGTGCAGTCGCACCTCCACAGATCTCCAGTATCATCTATTGATACTGGAAATGGCTCAAAAGGGCCACCACTTACGGGCTATTCATGCCCGTGCCACCTTTTGGGTGGCTTAATCTTCTCTCTCTCTCTCTCATCAATCAATCTAAACATGGCCTCTGTAATCAGTAGGCGAAATGGCCAACCGCACGATCAGGGAAGCCCGGGGCACTCACGGCACAAACCCCCAGTATTTAGTTGAGAAAATTATAAGAACTAGGATATACGACTCTAGATACTGGAAAGAAGAATGCTGTGCCCTCTCGGCGGAATTACTAGTCGACAAAGCAATAGCCCTCAGGTGTATTGGTGGTGTTCACGGAGCCAACAGCATACCCACGCCATTCCTATTTCTCGTGCTAAAGATGCTCCAGATCCAACCTGAGACTGACATAATTATAGAATTCATCACACAAGAGGATTTTAAGTATGCTCGTGCTTTGGGGGCATTTTACTTGAGACTTGTATGTGGATCACTGAATTGTTACAAGTACCTGGAACCTCTCCTTAATGACTTTAGGAAACTACGCGTTATTGACCGTTCCGGCCAGTTCCAGTTTACTCACATGGATGAATATATTGATTGTTTATTAAGAGATGAATGTTCATGTGATATAATTTTACCGAGGATCCAAAAGAGACCGATTCATGAAGCCAACAACGAGCTTAAAGGTCGAGTATCCGTATTAAATGATGATTTGGACAACCACGAGAGGGAAAGTGATGAGGAGGACATCTTTCCTCCACCAAGACCAAGAAATGATCCAGTAGAGCCATCCCGAACAACACTCTGTGACGACCAGGATGGCAGAGGCCACTCTAGCTCCCCACACCGAGGCCTTCCATGTGACAGAGAAAGAGAAAAGCTTCGCAGAAGTCACTCACAGAAGACAGATCATGAAAGAGGCAAGGAAAGGTCGAGAAAGAGACATCGCAGCAGATCAGAACAACGTCAGCGACGAGGATCTCCAGCCCATCGTCCCCATCACCGAAAAAATCGTGGAGAAAGAGAATCAAATAGAGAGAGAGGAAGGGATTGGAATCGTTGTGAACGCAAAGGAAAACAATATCGCAGTGGACGTAGTAAATGAGATACCTTTTTGAGGATGTGGTAGGAGCTGACAGTGCTCCATTTGACCTGCAACCTCACTAATATCTCACTGCCCTCTCATGAGTTGACCTCACACTTGACTGCCGCCTCATGATATGAACCTCAAGCTTCCTGTGTTATCATTATATATATAATTATACACGAAGCCTTCTTTGGACTCTTGTATGTATTTGAAGACCTGTATTCACGTTTCTGTCTTATAAGAACTATGTATTAATAAACACTGTTGTAATAAATGAATGCTATTATTTACATCTCATTATTTACCATCCCAAAGAATAATATGTACCTTTATTCAAGTACAAATAAAATATTTAAATATCTTAGCGCCTGGTGCTTGGAGAGTAGCTGTGATTAGGGTCTTCATCTGGATGAAAAATGTGAAAACCATCTTAAATGTGTTTTTTGATGTTTTTGACGTTGGTCGCAGAAAGGTGACATTTATATATGGTATTTATATAAAGTCGTTTTTAACATATAAAATACGTTAATTTCAGTCACTCAATTCATGGACCTTTGGTGCAAACGTATAACTAATGTTTTTAAATTATATTTTGGTACTTTATGCATAATACATCAACATAAATGGAAAATGCTGCTGCATAGGTATATGAAGGACAACCGCAACATTTAATCTACCAGTTTTTCTAATAAAAAATTTGAGTGCATCAAAATACCTCTTTATCGCATGCATCTGTATTATAGTAGATTTTACATTAAATATCACTGAAGTACAAATAGGTGAGTACAACTAGGCAAGTACAACATGAGTGCAACTAGGAGAGTACATGTAGCTAGGTGAGTACATCTTGGTGAACACTGCTAGATGGATACAAGTAGGTGAGTGCAACTGCATGAGAGCAACTAGGGGAGTGCATGTAGGTGAGTACAACTACACGAGAACAACTAGGTGCGTGCATGTAGGTGAGTACAACTACACGAGAACAACTAGGTGCGTGCATGTAGGGGAGTACAACTACACGAGAACAACTAGGTGCGTGCATGTAGGTGAGTACAACTACACGAGAACAACTAGGTGTGTGCATGTAGGTGAGTACAACTACACGAGAACAACTAGGTGTGTGCATGCAGGTGAGTACAACTACACGAGAACAACTAGGTGTGTGCATGTAGGTGAGTACAACTACACGAGAACAACTAGGTGTGTGCATGTAGGTGAGTACAACTACACGAGAACAACTAGGTGCGTGCATGTAGGTGAGTACAACTACACGAGAACAACTAGGTGTGTGCATGTAGGTGAGTACAACTACACGAGAACAACTAGGTGCGTGCATGTAGGTGAGTACAACTACACGAGAGCAACTAGGTGCGTGCATGTAGGTGAGTACAACTACACGAGAACAACTAGGTGTGTGCATGTAGGTGAGTACAACTACACGAGAACAACTAGGTGCGTGCATGTAGGTGAGTACAACTCACCATGCAACACCTCAGAACTACAGAAGTCAAGGAAGAGGAGGGGAAGGGGAGTATGGAAGTGCATCCATACTGCACTTAGGGAGGAGGAGGGAGAGGAGGAAGGAGGGCGGCGAGGAGGGAGGAGGAGAAAGGCGAGGTGGAAACAGGAGGAAGGAGAAAGAGAGCGAGTAGGATGGAGGAAGAAGGAGGAGGAGGGCGTGGCAGGAGGAGGGCAAGGAGTAAGGAGGAAGGAGGAGGAGGGTGAGGAAGAAGTAGTAGGAAGTAGTAGTGAGGAAGGCGAGGTGGAAGGAGGAAGGAGGAGGTGGTTTTGGAGTAAGGAGGAAGGAGTTCGTGGAAGAAGGAGGACGAGGAGTAGGGTGAGGAGGGAGGAGGAGAGCGAGGAGGAGGAGGAGGGCAAAGAGGAAGGAGAGGTGGAATGAGGAGGGGTGCAAGGAGGAACGAGGAAAAGGGCGAGGAGGAAGGAGAGGTGGAATGAGGAAGAGGGCGAGGAGGAAGGAGGAAGAGGGCGAGGAGGAAGGAGGAGGAGGGCAAGGAGGAAGAGTAGAAGATAGAGGAGCTCGAGGAGGAATTAAGGAGGAGGAGATCAAGTAGGAAGAAGGGGAGGAGGAGGAGGAGGAGGTCGAGGAGGAAGGAGTAGGTGTAGGAGGAAGGAGGAAGATGGTGGAGGGGGAAGGTGCAAGGAGGAGGACGTCGGAGAGGGCGGAACTAAGTGACGGCGGAGAAGAGGAGGGGGAGAATAGCAGGGGTAGAAGTAGTAGAGGTAAGAGGGGGAGGGCGAAGAGGAGGAGGAGTGAGGGAAGGGGGATGAGAGGGTAGGGGGAAGAAGTAAGAGAAGGGGGGATGAGAATGAGGGAGGAAGAGGAGCTAGGGGTAAGAGAAGGGGAAGAGGAGGGGTAAGAGAAGGGGAAGAAAAGGGGGAGGGGTAAGAGAAGGGGGTAAAGAGGGGGGAGGGGTAAGAGAAGGGGGGATGAGGAGGGGGGATGTGAAGGAACGGAAAGAGAAGGGGGAAGAGGAGAGGGGTAAGAGAAAGGGAATGAGGAGGAGGAAGGGGAAGAGGGGAGGAGGGAAGAGAGGAAGGAGGGAAGGAGAAGACGGGGAGCCAGTGTAACGGGATCTGTGTGACGGCTGGGGTATGTACACTGTAGGCCTACAACAGTTGCCATGACGTGTTAGGGAGCTTGATTTTTTTTTTTTTTGGAGATATATACAAGAGTTGTTACATTCTTGTACAGCCACTAGTACGCGTAGCGTTTCGGGCAGTTCCCTGGAATACTATCCCCGCCACGAAGAATCGTTTTTACAACCAAATACTCATTTTACTGTTGAGTTAAACAGAGGCTACAGTTAAGGATTTGCGCCCAGTAAATCCTCCCCAGCCAGGATACGAACCCATGACAAAGCGCTCACGGAACGCCAGGCGAGTGTCTTACCACTACACCGCGGAGACTGGTAAAGAGATGCCTGGATTAAACAGGTAGATAATGTCTTGGTAGATATAATATGGTGTGTTCTTCATAAAATACAGCAAGAAAAATAAAGAATCAGATAATAATGTTTTAAATAACTTTCTCTGATTTTACTTCTGAATTAAATTAATATAAATTGAACATTCAGGTTGGTGACACAGCGACGGTTGTTGAGAGGGTCCCAAAAGGCGACGATCAGCTGTACCCAGCCAACCCGTTCTCGTAAATTTAATAAGTCAATATTGACTTATGTCATGATCTCAGCCTGCAGGAGAAACGAGTCTCCCTCCTTGAGAGTTATTCATCAAGCCTGACCTGATTGGAAGGTCTAGCAAATATTGAGGTGATAACGCATATGTAAAATAGTTGCTTGGATATGTATAACAATTTGAGATTATTGGCAATGAAGAAGAAAACAGATAAATGACTGGCTAGGAGATGTGGACATTTTGCTGGAGGCATGAGGCTCGCTTCTGGAGGGGCTTTGACCTCACTTGAGGCCAGACATCGCAGGGGAAAAGCCGCGCTCCGTTGAGCTCCCGTCAGAAGGGAACCCCTAGTGATATATCTCGAAGAGAAGAGAAGTGTGCAGACGTGCCAGCTGTGGAATTGAGCTGAGAACGTTGTGGTCTCAAGTCTTGGACGGCGAGGAGAGTTTAATAAGCTGCTCAGAGGCATTTTCGTTGGCTGTGTGGAGCGCCCTGACCAGACGCCGTCAGAGGGAGAGCGCCCTCGACCAGATAATCTGTGGTAAGCACGATTTAAGCCAGTTCATAGTGATTGCTTGTAGTTGGTCGTGTGCCCAGCGAAAGTAGCGATGTTTATATATAAGTTAGACATGTTTTAATAAGGCAGAAGGCCTGAAATAAGAGAGTGGAGAGGGAGGAACACGGAGCGACGTCCGCCCCCTCTGAGTGCTGGCAGACAACTGAGGGAGCCCGGCTCCTGACGGCGAAGGACCCTCCCAGCGTGAGTGAGGACCGCCGCCGGGCGAGGTGGAGTATGGACCCGCCCAAAACGGGGGAGTCCACTCTCACTGTACGTAGAGGACAGATAGAGGTTTGAGGCAAACATATTGTGTGATTATTTTTGTTTATGTGTTAAAGGGGAAACAATTTTATTGGAGTGTCGATGGGTTGCAGGTTTGTCCTTTGGGGAAGAAGTTGCTGAGAACTTCGAAGCCAGCACAGATGAAGTAGTTGATGAGACTCCAAGGTAGTGGAGGCGAGGACCTCGAGCTGTGAGGAGAAGCAGTGAAGAGGAATGTCATGTGCTTCTGTAGAGGTGGTGAAGCACCACAGTTGCTCGAGGAAATTGCATGGTGTAGCAGCCAAGAGAGCTGTGGAGGACCCTAGCAGAAGGGTGAAGCACCATAGTTACTCAAGGAAACTTCATGATAGCAGCCTGGAGGAGCTGCAGAGGATCCTGGTAGTGAAGCCCGGAAGAACCTGAAGATATCAGGGTAGTGAACTTCCAGAGGTGGAAGGGGAAGTTCTGGTGGATTACTAGTAGGGAGTTGATAGTGTTTGGTTGTCATTAGCGTGCAAGACGCAGTGAGAGGTGAGTGATTGTTGGCATTCTTATGTCAAGGAGTTTTTTATACTGAAGTTTAGAGTTGCAGGCGTAGGCTGGATTACCTACAGATGGATGTGTTCTAGGACTGATTGGGTGATCGATTGATCATTGCAGTGTAGCAAGGAACATTTATGCTGATATATGTTATTGCATTCACATGCTGATTTTCATTGTACACATTTATATATATATATATATATATATATATATATATATATATATATATATATATATATATATATATATATATATATATATATATATATATATATATATATATATATATGTCGTACCTAGTAGCCAGAACTCACTTCTCAGCCTACTATGCAAGGCCCGATTTGCCTAATAAGCTAAGTTTTTATGAATTAATTGTTTTTCGACTATCTAACCTACCTAACCTAACCTAACCTAACTTTTTCGGCTACCTAACCCAACCTAACCTATAAAGATAGGTTAGGTTAGGTTAGGTAGGGTTGGTTAGGTTCGGTCATATATCTACGTTAATTTTAACTCCAATAAAAAAAAATTGACCTCATACATAATGAAATGGGTAGCTTTATCATTTCATAAGAAAAAAATAGAGAAAATATATTAATTCAGGAAAACTTGGCTTATTAGGCAAATCGAGCCTTGAATAGTAGGCCGAGAAGTGCGTTCTGGCTACTAGGTACGACATATATATATATATATATATATATATATATATATATATATATATATATATATATATATATATATATATATATATATATGTCGTACCTAGTAACCAGAACGCACTTTTTGGCCTACTATGCAAGGCGCAGCTTCCCCCTCCTCGGGAGGGGGAAGGGGGAGCCCCAGATTTCTCATGCCGGCTATCCACCTATCAGTTCTAAGGCTGGATGTCAAAACATGCGAAAAACCGCCGACCGGGGGGAGGGAGGGTTGCCTGGGGAGCCTCCGGGTCTCACCCAGAAAATGGCGTTTCTTTACATTCAACGCTGGTTTTCTGGGGGGATCCCCGTCGGCTCCCCAGAGCTAAATACCGACAGAGAAAGGTCAAAGGGAAGGAACCGGGAGGCGGACACCACGCACCCCTAAACGGAAGCGAGACAACCGGCAGCCAACGCTAACCCAAGGCGACACAGCCCGAAGAAGGGCCCGGGAACATCACGAGACAACGACCGGCAAGGCCCCTGCACGAACACCAAAGATCCTTGCCCAAATGACATCAAGGATACGCTGCATAGATGGCAGCTCAAGCAGCGAAGCCACGAACGCCACAGGCATAGGGAAAGAACACAGGCAGGCTAGTCGCAAGAACACGGCTGACAACCCGGGACACCGTCATCCGCGAACAGGGAAGAATGGAACCGGATCAACTCAAAGCACGCCCTGAACATAAAGGCCGTGGCACGCAAATAACAGCGAAGTGCCGCCACTGAGCCAAACACGACACACCCCCGGCCCTACCAACCAAAGCACCAATAACCCAAGGACCCCTCCGGAACGCAGCAGCCCCCTCCCGTGCCAGAAATGATGGAGAATGCTGTCACCGAACAACCAAAACGCCAAAACCGAAGGAACAGAAAAACCCCTGCGGAGGAGCAAGAAGCCCAGCGACCCGACTCCCCAGAGGCAAACGCCAACAGGAAAAGGAGCTGACGAAAAAACAAACCGTAATCGAAGGGGCACCACCAACCGAGGAGAAGACAGAGCACGCTTAACAGAGACCAGGACGGTTCAAGCGGCGCACAAACAGGCCGGAAGTGAAATAAAGTACGAGATAGCGTACTAACGGTGCAGAAACAACACCAAGAACGAAAGAAAGCCGAAGTGGCTCCGTGAGCGCCGCACAAACGAGGCGACAGTACGTGGCAAGACGACAGCCCCATACCCCCACCAGAAAAAAACCAAGCCGACGCTAACAACTGCAGCCACCTAAGAAGGGACAGAAGGAAAAGGAAGGACCGCCAAAATACCCCATACTACTGCCAAGAAGAAGTACGCAGGTGGGACACCTACCACTAAGCCACCCGACCACCAACCGGAGGTGAGACATGCGAAGCAGAACGTAAGCAGCCCCGACAAGGCACCTCCGAGCGCAGGAAAAGGCGGAGTCGCAGGAAGATCTCGGGCGCGACCACCAAAGTCCAGGTGGCACAAAGGAGATGGAATGTCTGCCGAACAGAAAGCTCCCAATGCAAGCAAGCCCGCCAGGAGATCAGAAATAACGGGTCCAATGCAAGACATGGCAAGACCCTGAAAACCAACTGGCAGGGCAAGCCAGGAAAGCCGAAGAAAGTGTATGGGTTGCCACCAGAACAGTACCCGAACCAAAGGGTACGAGCAATGAAAACAGACCAAGACACATAAGTGCACTATAGGACACAGGCTGAAATAACGCCCAAGAAGCAAAGGAACGCACGAAGAACACCCCTGCAGCAGAAGAGGAAACAAAGGGAATGCACAAGGAAGAGAAGCGGTAAAAACCGACACCCCCCCCCCTCCCATAGCAGGAAGAGCAGGCAAAACCGACCAAAGGAGATGCCAGGGAAGCGACTGGGGAAAAGCAGGATGAAAAGAGCCAAAGCTCAAACCCCAGGAAACAACCAGGGGTGGATAATCAGGCAGGGACAGGATCCCATGCACATGAAAGGTCCAAGCCAGGGACCCGAAGACCACGAAAATTAACAAGCAAATCCCCAGATGCAAACCCAAGGCACAAAACAGCAGCAAAGTGCCACAGCACAACCGGACACAGGAAAAAGGACACCCCACCACAAAACACGTTAGCAATGCACACGTGCAGCAGCAACGTGCACCACCGCAACACGCAACATGTAAGTAGCAACCTGCTTCTGCAAAGGCAGAGAACGGTGTAGGCAGACCCCAGACAGGGCCAACGGAGACACGACAGAACCCAGCAGGCCCAAGAACCAGCACACCCGGCGACCGGCGGCGGAGATACCAGTCCATTACCTGCTGGATGGGGTTCACTTACTCCCCAAGCCCAGCCCGAGGCTAGGCTTGACTAGGGAGAGGTTGGCCCACCAGGCTGTTGCCTGGAGCAGCCTGCAGGCCCACATACCCACCACAGCCAGGATGGGCTGGAACCTCTATCCGAGAACAGGCTAGTGTTCCTTGGAATTCCACGGATGTACCGGCAATACAGCGGATGCGCGCAGGTAGGACGTGTAACAACCGCAGACCTCTGATGGTTATACAGTGTTCCCCGATTGTGCCTATGGCACCACTGCACCCCACTGGAACTATCCCGCAAGTTCTTCCAGATAGGCGGGACCCAAGAGCCAGAGCTCAAACCCCACAAGCACAACCAGGAGAGCCCTACCAGGTGAGTACATAACCAGCACCACAACCCACACACCTCATAACACGAAAGATGTGGGTCCCCTGAATGACACTAGCATGGGTACGTTGGACATGCACATGAGTGGGACTGGAAGGGTTGAAAAGGGACAGTCACTGGTGTGCTAACGGTCTCATTCGTACATAAATATACCTAAATAAACACAGGTATATAAACATCGCATCCATGCAGTGCCCAGCCAAAAGACGCCAGACCACAGAAACTCACCTGTCAAACGGAGGAACGAACGTGTCACGACCCAACAGAGCCCAAAAGATCCTTTGAGCACCGCTAGGTGAAAAAGCCAGAGCCGGACACGTAGGAGAGCAGGGTAGAGGCGAAGGAGGAGGAGGTCCACACCCATGACACAGGGAAAACCGCGGCGTCCTCCCCACAGCTGGAATCTAGGAGACCCCTGGAGCGAAGAGGCACATACCGGAGAAAGGGAGAAGAGTGAGAGGCAAAGCACCCGAGTAAAAAGGGCGCAAAACACCAGCACTGAAACACACAGCCCAGACCAAAACAAACTCCATGGCGCATACGAATGACATGCTGGCCGAACCGCACAACCCGCTCTGCGGGAAGGCGCCAACCAGGACAACTGCACTAGAAAAGTAGCCATAAGAGGAAGCAGTAACAACAAAACCGGCCAACTAAGCAAAGACAAAGAGCCCAAAAGGGAACCCAACTGGGCCACGAGTAGCCCAACTGGGCTACAAGTAGCCCGATACGGCGACCCGGACTAGGAGCCGACACACGTTCCAATAATACGGGAATTAGCGAAAACCTTCCCAAACCCTCAAGAAGACAGAAGCAAACAGCAGTCCTGAAGGCACACAAAGGCACAGTCGCACCCGAAACCAGAAGTCATGTAGAACCCCAAGAACGGGAAAACATGACAAAGACACCGTCCCGAAAAGGGGGGAGCATCCACCCACAGGACGGAAATAACCGACTCAAAGGCCAAGGAACCGAACCCGGGGAGGGGTTGATGCCCAACAACACGTACGGCGAGTGGGGAGGAAAAACCCCACTCCGCGTAACCACAAGCCCCGCCTAGAGGGTGAGAAAAACCCCCCACGGGGTCCTACGGGGGCCAAAGCCCCCCAAGTCAGCCCCAGGAACCCACGCGACAGGCCCCGGGGGCCAAGCCGTCCCCCCAAAGCCCCGGCCGTACCAGAAAACCGGGCAGCTGCACTTTTACAAAAAATACTAAGGAAGGCAGCCCACTGGCAGACTCTTACAACACAGCTGGAGGAACAGGCTCAAATGCCCCCGTCACTAACCCTGAAGGGGAATTTCCCAAGACTGCCAGAGTCTCAAAACCATCGAACCCCGCCCCGAACCCACAGATGGTAAGGAACCGGATGTAGGCAGGACGAGGGCATCCAGGGGAAAGACAAGGGAGCATAGAAGGAACCGAAGCAACCAACACCCCCAAGTCTCAACACGAACCAAAACGAGGCAGCCCCGAGGCTCCCGGGGAGTAAACAAACGAGAACGTTGCCGCCACCAAGGCTCAAAGTGCAACGCCCCTGCTGCCCGCACCCACGTAGTCAGCACAACTGGGTAACCGAGCCACAACGAGCAACAAAACTCGCAGGACTCCGGGTCGAAGGGGTCACCGTCCCCACAGGCAGCAGACGGAGGCAAACAGAGAGTCACCCTGAGACAAGGGGTGAGAGCAACCCTCAAACTCGCTGGAAGCGAGGGGGGGGGGGGACTCCGGGGTCACATTCATCGGACCTGCACGCTCCCAGGGAATTCCCAGGTCCCTAGCGTTTACTATAATAGGACTCGTGCTCAAGTAATCCCAGGCAGGGTACTGCTAACCGGCGTCCAAAGCTACCAAACAACTTTCTAAGCACTGAACCCCCGGGACGTGTACACTCATGGGGACCTAGCAGGAGGAACCACCAGAATAATACTCGGAACACAAGGGACGCAGGAGGCAAGAACGAAGGCAGATCCCCCACCAGGTAGATAAACAAAAATAAAAAGAAAACCCCGCAAGAGGACAGCATACACAGGCGGAAAAGACCCAGCCGCCATATAGGTGAAAACAAGCTGCGCAGCACCTTGCGCCCCACCAGTGCAAAACTGCCCCTTACCCGAAGGCGAACAAGGGAGACAGAACATCCGAGCACACAAAGGGCGGCCAAAAACCAAGCAGTTGTTAAATAATGGGGTAGTGACTGTACTATGGGGGATCTATTATAACATGGGTGTAGGGGCAGTAGGTAGCATTCAGAGTTATCAAATATGGGAGAACTAAAAGGCCCGGCCCCAAAATAAACTATCGACAGTAATAATAACTTGCTACTAGACCATGTCAGACTAGAGGTTGATCATAGCACTCCCACACAGGAAGAAGGGATACTCCGTTACTACTTACTTATTTATTAACCCCTTAACAACCCCCCATATACATTCACCCCAATAACAAAAATAATAATTACTTTACCACACTATCTTACGTTAAAAGCCTTGGTCCACATAAGCAGGATACAAGGTTTTACACTGAACACAAGCTAGGGTAAAGTTCTACTATGGAAACACTTGAAGCTAGAGTCAGCTTAGGGTAGGGAGACCACGTGGTTCCACTGTGACCCCCTTTAGAATAACTAGTAATATGAACTCTAAAAACACCTACTACACACAAAGTATACTACTCTACACATAGAACACGTGTATGCCAGAAATTGAATAATGTACACAGTATATACTTAGCTTGAACAAGACACAGAAATAAGGAAACAAGGAGGAAGGGTAGGAGGATCCTATCCACCCAACGCCAGCTCAGAAAAAGAACGACTCTCAGTCTCCTTTCCCCCAGCTGGCTCGCTGCCGGCAGACTGCTCAACTAATCGCACCGCAGCCCTATACCAAGTTTACTCGGTTTACTTTACAAATGATTAGAAAGTATTAGTAAACATAGTTGGTGTCTATGTTATTATTTAATATTAATAATCAACCCCAAGCTCAGTCTTAAATGCTCTTTGAAAAACAAGAATAGTCTTACGTCTGGCAGGGAAGATACAAACAAGTGCACCTCGTGATGCGTTTTCAATATTAAAAGGCAGTTTATTAGCTCAGTTTTGACCTCTGGTTTCTACTGAGGAATCCAGGGTCGTAACAGCAGTAAACGGCCTAGCAGGGGCAGAAACCAAGGAACTTGTGGAAGTTCCTTGGTTCCTCCCCACCGCCTGTCGGTGCGGGCGGATGTCCATCGCTCTCCTAACGGCCGTCGTGTGTGCTCTCGTTCGGCTTCTCCTGTTGAGACACTAGAATCCGTTGCCCGGTACGTAGTTGCTGGGACACCGGTCTCTTTAAGTCAGAAGCGTAAGCCTGGCTCCTCTCCTTCCTCTTCCCCGGCGGGTAAGAAGGCTTCGCTTTCTTCCTCAGCTCCTCCTTCTGGCTCTGTTGCTCCTTCCCCTCCCGTTTCAGTGCTTGCGCCCCCTGTTCCTGCTATGGAGGTTTCTTTGGCCCCCTGCTTCCCTTTCGGTTGCTGCTCTTGCTGGGGTGCGCTCCCCTCTTTCTACTCCCCCTCCTCCTGCTGCTGTCCTTGACGGCTCCTCTCCGTTGTCTCCTCCTCTTCCTCCTCCTCCTCCTCCTCCGGACCCTGCCCGCCCACCTCTGATCTGTTCTCCCGTTTCCTTCCCTCCGTCTTTGCTCAGTTTACCCATGCCCCCTAACCCTGACTTTGCTGACCCTGATCCCGACCCTGATATTCTTTAACGTGCTCTGTTGCTCTTTCGCCTTTGTTTCTTCCTTGTTCTTTTTTTTTGTCCTTTCTCTTCTCGTCGTTGTCCATTCTTCAATGGAACGTTCGAGGTTATTACGCCAATTTCCTCGAACTCCAACTTCTGATTTCGCGGTTTTCGCCCCTTTGTGTCTGTCTCCATGAGCCAATGCTTGGTGCTCGTCCTGGTCGTTTTCGTGGCTATTCCTTTCTCTCCCCCCCCCCCCCCCCCCCGCCATTGCTGGGGCTTCTAATTCTTCTGCTCTCTTGATTCGGGCTGATGTTCCCTTTGTTCCTTTACTTTTTCCTTCGCCTCTCCATTGTTCTGCTGCTCGTATCTTTGTGGGGAAATGGTACACAGTTTGTTCCATTTATCTCCCCCCGAGTGTCCCGCTCTCTCTTCCTGATTTGAAGCACCTCCTGGACTCCTTGCCGGAGCCTGTGCTCCTGCTGCGTGACTTCAATTGTCGTCATTCTCTTTGGGGTGACGTTCTGACGAATACCCGGGGTCGCCTCCTTGAGCCGTTTCTCCTCTCTTCTTCCCTGTCTCTTCTGAATTCTGGTGAGCCCACTCATTTGGACTCTCGGACTCACACCCTTTCTTGTCTTGATCTTTCTCTCTGCTCTTCTTCTCTTTACTTAGATTTCACGTGGCAGGTTCTTGATGACCTCCATGGAAGTGATCATTTCCCCATCCTTGTTTCCTTTTTCTCTTTTCGCCCTTCCCTCTCTTTCCCTAGGTGGCAGTTTGCTAAGGCAGACTGGACCCTATTTACCCTCAGTGCTGCTCTCCCTGACCTCTCCCTTCTGCCTCTCTCTCGCGCTCTCCTCCTTTTTCATGACACTGTCTTCAACGCTGCCCTCTGCTCTATTCCTCGCTCTTCCTCTCGGGGTCCACAGAAGTGCGTTCCCTGGTGGAATGCGGACTGTGCTCGGGCTGTCAGCTGTAAGCGTGCAGCCTGGAAGAGGCACCGCCGTAGGCAGACGACCGATTCTTTTCTTTTCTTTCGGAAAGCGAGTGCGGTGGCCCGTAGGGCCATCCGTACGGCTAAACGTGAATGTTGGGCATCTTATGTCTCAACAATTACGTCCGAGACCCCTCTGGCCCAGATCTGGAAGCGTATCCGCAAGATAGCGGGTAAGTTCGTTCCCGATGTTTCACCGGTCCTTCACCTCCATGATACTCTTGTGGCGGACCCGTTGCAGGTCCGCCACGGACAGACACCCGTTGCAGGACAAGAGCGGACAGCTTCCTTGGCAGCAGCATCCACATGCTCATTTAAAGAGACACCAATATGGCTGGGAACCCAACAAAACTCAACTGACTTAAATTTACTGTAAACAAGAAACAGTCAATGTTGGATCTCGGCAACTACTGGATGAACTGGATTAAAGGACCCGAGAGCCATGAGGGCACTACGAGAGACAACAACAACCACAAAGGAAGACTGACAACGAGAAAGCAGGAGACGAAGAGCATAGAGAATAGCATAAAGTTCCGCTGTAAAGATGCTAGTCTCCGGAGGCAAGCGACACATATAAGTGCGATCAGGAAAAACAACAGAGTAGCCAACACCGTCCGCTGACTTAGACCCATCGGTGAAGACAGAAACGGAGCGGGAGTGAGAAGAAAAGTGCTCGAGGAAAAGACGTTTTAGAACCGTAGGAGGGGTAAAAGCTTTAGTGATACGGGTCAAGGAAGTACAAAACCGCGGAAGAGGGACCCTCCACGGGGGCAAAAAAGGAACAACACGAGGAGAAACATCAGAAATACGAACGGAGAGAGAATCCTGTAGGCGAGATAACCGGACAGAAAGAGGGAGGTGGTGAAGAGGAACAGGAACCACAGGAGGGGTAAAAGTTAAAGCACGACAGAGGCGAGAGGAAGGATGTTGCAAGGACCGCGCAAGATAGCGAAGACAGTAGCGATCACGGCGGTCCTGGAGAGACAGGAAGCCAGTGTCAATATATAAGCTAAGGATTGGAGTCGAACGAAAGGCACCAGAACTGAGGCGCAACCCAGTATGGTGCAAAGCATCAAGACGGCGAAGAGTAGAAGGAGAAGCAGACGAGTAAGCAGGGCAACCATAATCGAGCTTAGACAGGATGAGAGAGGAATGTAAAGCAAGGAGAGTGCGCCTATCTGCCCCCCAAGAAGTATGGGACAAGACCCGAAGGAGGGTAAGAGCCTTAGAGCACTCAACACGGAGGTAAGAGATATGGGGAGACCAAGACAAACGAGTGTCAAGGAATAACCCCAAAAGCTTCGCGGAATCTTTGTATTCAAGGGGATGACCATAAAGTGACAAAGAGGGACGAAGAACAACCCGTTTCCGCGTAAAAGTCATGGCACAAGTCTTAGAAGTAAAGAACTTGAAGCCATGACCTGTGGCCCAAGACGACACGGCATCAATTGCAAGTTGAAGCTGGCGTTGAAGGAGAGGCGAATCATCACCCTGACAACAAAGGGTAAGATCATCGACATAGAGAGCGGAGAAGACACCAGAAGGAAGAGAGGAAAGAAGACCATTGAGGGCAACAAGAAAAAGAGTAGTGCTCAGAACACTACCCTGGGGCACACCTTCGTATTGCTGAAAAGAGGCAGAGAGAGCGGTACCAAGGCGAACCCGAAAGGAACGACGAGAGAGGAAGCTGCGGAGAAAGAGAGGGAGATGACCACGAAGGCCAAAAGAATGAAGTTGAGATAGGATATGATAACGCCAAGTGGTGTCGTAAGCCTTTTCTAGGTCAAAAAGGACGGCAACAACGGAGGTCTTCGCAGCAAAAGCAGTACGAATATAGACCTCCAAGTTCACCAGGACATCTGTCATGCTGCGGCACTTGCAGAAACCAAATTGAGAAGGGGAGAGGAGGTGATGGTGTTCCAGGAACCACATCAGACGAACGTTAACCATACGTTCAAAGAGTTTGCAGACACAACTTGTGAGAGCAATAGGGCGAAAGTCCTTAGGGGAAGTACCCAGAGACCCCGGTTTGCGAACAGGGAGGACAACGGCATCGAGCCAGTCCTCAGGGACTGACGACGACTCCCAGATCTGATTATACAGACTCAGTAAATACCGAGACGTGCACGGAGGAAGATGGCGAAGCATCTCATAATGAATAGCATCGGAGCCCGCCGCCGTAGAACCGCAGAGGGCAGAACGAAGCAAAACGAAGTTCAGAGATAGAGAAGGGATTGTTATAGGGAAGCCGAAGATAAGTGCAGAAATCCAAAGGACGAGACTCAAGGACAGGTTTACGAAGAAGGAAAGATAGCGGAAGATGAAGACCAGAGCTAACAGAAGAAAAGTGGGAACCCTGTTCGGTAGCGACCTGCAACGGGTCCGCCACAAGAGTACCATGGAGGTGAAGGACCGGTGAAACATCAGGAATGAACTTACCTGCTATCTTGCGGATACGCTACCAGATCTGTAGCAGAGGTTTTTTGGACGTAATGGAGGAGACATAAGATGCCCAACATTCACGTTTAGCCGTAAGGATGGACCTATGGGCCACCGCACTCACCTTCCGAAAGAAAAGAAAAGAATCGGCCGTCTGCTGATGGCGGTGAATCTTCCAGGCTGCACGCTTACAGCGAACAGCCCGAGCACAGTCTGCATTCCACCAGGGAACGCACTTCCATGTACCCCGAGAGGAAGAGCGAGGAATAGAGCGAAGGGCAGCGTCGAAGAAATTGACCTCTCCCTTCTGCCTCTCCCTCGCTCTCTCCTCCTTTTTCATGACAGAGACAGTAGCACTGAGGGTAAAGAGGTTCCAGTCTGCTTTCGCAAACTGCCACCTAGGGAAGGAGAGGGGAGGGCGAAAAGAGAAAAAGGAAACAAGGATGGGGAAATGGTCACTGCCATGGAGGTCATCAAGAACCTGCCACTTGAAATCTAAGTAAAGAGAAGAAGAGCTAAGAGAAAGATCAAGACTGGAAAGGGTGCGAGTTCGAGAGTCTAAATGCATGGGCTCACCAGAATTCAGAAGAGACAGGGAAGAAGAGAGGATAAACATCTCAAGAAGGCGACCCCGGGTGTTCATCAGAACATCACCCCAAAAGGAATGATGACAATTGAAATCACCCAACAGGAGCACAGGCTCTGGCAAGGAGTTCAGTAAGTGTTTCAGATCTGAAGAGAAAGCGGGACACTCGGGGGGAGATAAATGGAACAGTGTACCATTTCCCCACAAAGATACGAGCAGCAGAAGAATGGAGAGACGAAGGAAAAAGTAAGGGGACAAAGGGAACATCAGAGCGAATCAAGAGAGCAGAAGAGTTAGGAGCCCCAGCAACAGCTGGGGAAGGGGGGGAAGGAATAGCCACGAAAGCGACCAGGACGAGCACCAAGCATCGGCTCCTGGAGACAGACACAAAGGGGCGAAAACCGCGAAATCAGAAGTTGGCGTAATAACCTTGAACGTTCCATTGAAGAATAGACATCGACGAGAAGAGAAAGGACAACAACAGAGAACAAGGAAGAAACAAAGGCGAAAGAGCAACACAGCACATTAAAGAATGTCAGGGTCGGGATCAGGGTCAGCAAAGTCAGGGTTAGGGGGCATGGGTAAACTGAGCAAAGACGGAGGGAAGGAAGCGGGAGAACAGATCAGAGGTGGACGGGCGGGGTCCAGAGGAGGAGGCAACCGAGAGGAGCAGTCAAGGACAGCAGCAGGAAGAGGGGGAGGAGAAAGAGGGGAGCGCACCTCAGAAAGGGCAGCAACCGAGAGGGAAGCGGTATCCAAAAAAACCTCCATAGCAGGAACCGGGGGCGCAACCACCAAAATGGGAGGGGAAGGAGCGATAGAGGCAAAAGTAGGGGCCGAGGAAGAAAGCGAAACCTTCTTACCCGCCGGGGAGGAGGAAGGAGATGAGCCAGGCTTACGTTTCTGACTTAAAGAGACAGGTGTCCCAGCAACTACGTACCGGGCAATGGATTCTAGTGTCTCAACAGGAGAAGCTGAACGAGAGCGCACATGATGGCCGTTTAGAGATCGATGGACACCAGCCCGCACCGACAGGCGGCGGGGAGAGTCAAGAGATGGAGGGGAAGGATGGGAAGGAGGATCGGAGGGAGACGAGGAAGAAGACACAGGAGACAAGACAGACCAGGTAGAAAGAAGGGGAACCCCAGACAGAGGACCAGGAGGTGGACCCTTCGGGACTGAACTGAAAGGAACAGAGGAGGGGGCAGTGGGCGTATCAGGGTCCAAAGGCCCGGAAACGGCTGTGAGTCTGAGGAACGTGGGAAGGACGAGGAGAGGAAGAGCGCAACACATGAGCATAAGAGATATTAGCATGAGGCGGGGGCCAGCGAACCTGGCGCCTCGCCTCAGGAAAAGATAAACGCTCCCGGTGCTTCAAGTTGAGGACGGCTGCCTCAAGCTTGTAATGGACACATGCACGGGAGAAGGTAGGATGGGCCTCACCGCAGTTGAGGCAACGAGCCCGGGGAGAAGTGCACTCCGACTTAAAGTAACCTTCGCCACCACACAAAGGACAGAGAGACAGTCCCAGAGCAGCGGAGGGCACCATGCCCAAACCTCCAGCACTTGTTACAGAGCCTAGGAGAAGGAATGTACTCCTGGACAGAGCACCTGGCACCAGCAAGAATGACAGAGGATGGAAGGGTCCGACCATCAAAGGTAATCTTCACAACCCGAAGGGGTTCACGGCGACTACCACGAGGGGGGACGAGTAAACGTGTCCGCCTGGAGAATAGAATGGCCCTGGGCATCAAGGACATGTCGAATATCGTCGTGGCAGTCCCGCAGATTCCGAACACCGGTCGCAACATGGGGCGGGAGGAGAATGGTGCCAACACTGGCATTCAACTGAGCGTTCTTTGAGACCCGAACAGGGGTCTCGCCATGGCAGGATAAGGCAGCCAAGCGGGAAGCTGCATCCTGAGAAGGAGCAGCAACGACACGTGTACCGAGACGAGTGGGGTAACAGAGGCATCCAAGGAATCAACGAGATTTCGATGGAGGGAGAAATCATCAGGAGGCGCAGAATCAAGAGGGAGGAGATAAAAATATTTGGCCCACGAAGCGGGACCAAACAAGGCTTGATAGGTATCAGAACGGGAAGGAATCGGGTGAGGGCGGCTGTGTCGTGGACGGCGTTGAGAACCCCCAGAGAAAGAGGGGGGTTAAAAGGAGCAGTAGTTACAACTAGAGATGGAGCCGTGCCAGGAGACGAGGTAGTTACCACTGGGGGCTTGGGGCTCGACCCAACCACAGAAGGAGGGAGGGGAGCCGAGGGGAGGAGTCAGAGAGTCCAAAGGAGGAGCAAGGTCAGGGCCCAATGCAGCAGAGGCTACAGAGCCCGGTCTTCCAACACGGACAGACTCGGGGGCTTGGTCGCCCACCCCACGAGCCTGAGAAGGTAAAAGAGAAACTGAAACATCGGTTAACATCGCTACGAAAAAGAAATATTCATTCACGAATGTGCCCCCCACAGCCACCATGGAGCCACAATTAGAGGCAGGACACCCAACAAGAAGCTATAGCCGATCATGCCTGGGCCATCTAGGGGTGCGTCACGAGTCTACGCCGGTCCATAGAATTACCCCAATCACCCCAAATCAGGCCAAAACTACCCAAATCGTCCTAGCATTACGTAAGTAATGAAGAAATATGGTATATTTACTTACTATAATGTTGGTGCTACACATAGAACATGATCAAACCTATTTTTACTCTGAAATAATCGAATTTCATAACGAAATTAGACGTAAATATGTGAGAGGTGACGCCATAGGAAGTCGACGGTCCAAGCGACAATTGTGTGGAGCGACTTATCCAAGAAATATGGTCGCCAGGAGAGTGTTTGCTGCCATATCAGCCTCCTGTATACAGTGATCCAGTCCTTTTCGTTCATTGAACACCGAACCCTACACGCCCTCTGATATATTGCTTAATTAACAAATATTCACAAATAAAGATTATATTTGTATATGTTATCAGAAAGGCAGATATAAAATAGTTTTTGTGAATCCATCACAGAGATTATACCTTATTAGAGAGGAAAAATATTCATACTTTAAACAAGGCTTCATGGCCGACGCTCTCCTTACCGATATGGGAACTATGACCTTCCGAAGATCAATGTTAATTTAATCTAGATATTGTAATAAACGAAGTTTTCTATGTCATCATAAAGACATAAATATAAGCTGCATGTTAATACTTTGGCATAAATATAACTGAATTGAAAGTTAAGATATATGCCTTGTTATAGTTACTTGAGGGCTCGCTCAGGGAGTGTGAAGGCCTCCACACAAGCCAATCAATTTTATAATTACTTTGCATATATGCAAAGTAACGCCATAGGTCTTTATGTCAGAATAAAGCCATGTAGACGATAATGTAACTACATTTCAAGGAAAACATATCTTAATATAATTATTAAATGAATGCAAAGTTATGGTTAAATAAATAGCCAATACCACACAATCGCCGGTGTCCGGACACATGAATAGTCGCATTAGGTGAAAGGAAATGTACCCAACCATTTCCATTTACCCAACCAGTTTGTGCACCCTATACTCATCCTCTGTGCGGTAATTTATTGTGCATCCCATACTCATCTTGTTACCAGTAGTTTGTGCAACCCATACTCATCCTGTGACCCGTAATTTATTGTGCATCCCATACTCATCCTGTTACCGGTAGTTTGTGCAGCCCATACCCATCCTGTGACCTGTAATTTATTGTGCAACCCATACTTATCCTGTGACCTGTAGTTTATTGTGCAGCTAATACTCATTCTGTGAGTCATAGGACATTGCGCAACCCTTTCTCATCGTGTGAATCTTTGTTTACTTTGCTCTCCATATTCATCCTCTGCGCGATAGTTTCTTGTGCAACCCATACCCATGATGTGAGTGGTAGTTTATTGTGTACCCTATATTCATCCTGTGAGTATAGGGTACACAATTCTTGTTTGGATTCTTGTAATGTTATTTGTCTATTTGTAGTCACAGTATTTGTGCGCCCCTTGAGGGACTTGAATTAGAGGGGGGTTGAAATAGCCTAAGCTACTCTATCCCTTCGAGATGTATTTATTGCTTATCTCAATAAACATACTTGAACTTGAACTTGGGTACACAATGAGTTCATTTGTACTCCATACTCATCATCAAGAAGTGTATTTTACCAGCATTGTAATATAAATTAAGAATAAAAGCTTAACTGGATTACGGACCCATAATCAAAATAAGAGTCATCACTAATTATCATGACAAATTGTCTAGGCTACACTTCCGCCTTCGACAAGCTGCCGCCGGATGTGGGTATAGTTTATTGTAACCCCCGCACCCCCAGTCCTGGAAGGGCGGGCATTGGGATGTGGACATGTGTACCATTATACCCCCCCCCCCCCCCCCACACACACACACACTCCTCTCCTGTTAATGATAATAATAATAAAAATTAAAAATAATAACGTTAATAAATATTATAATTAAAACGCTTACTGTAATACCCTAGTGCTTGAATGAAGGTGAAGGAAAGACCCAATAAATGTGTAAGTGTATTAAAAACCAAATTTTCGTTGGGTGAGCTGGCAGGTGAGCACCACCTGCCAGCTCACCCAGTAATGAACATCACCTGCACACTGCACCGAACCACTTGCCAGCAGGTGCAGAAGTACGATGGAAAGAGCAAAGTATACAATATTTCAAGTATAATATTAAAGATATATTTAGGATTTAATGTTTTCCTATAAAGTTTCAATAATACCTTTATTTGATTTTTTGTATTATTTTCTACCACAGACGTGGCCACACATTAACAATGCTAACCAGCATATATACATTTTCTTCAGTCCGCCATGGACTCTAACCCTTTCCACTACCGCCCACAAGATGGGTATAGGGTGCATAATATAAGAACTAAACTAACTAACTCCATTGATAGGGTTAGAGATTTGTTAAACATATAGTTCAGGGATTTATTGAACAATCAACCACATAAGGTGATTGTAGTGTTTTTAAAATGCTAGGCTAAGCTACATACGTAAATACATAAATACACAGATTTACGTATGCCCTACATAAAGTGTTCGATGTGTCTTTTACATAGTGTCATTAACGTGCATTTACAAAGGTGAAATTGAATTCTGACCAGCTTCCACATATACTTTATACACATATACACACACAGACGTATGCGTACATATACATATATATACATACATATATGCACACATACATACACATATATTTGTCTCTTTTACTCTGACAAGGTGAGATAACTGATAGAGAAACTAGTGTGCAATTAAGCACTTAATCACTGAAGGTGATTAAGGTGCTTTCACAAGCTCAGGTTATAGAGTTACATCACATACATTCATTGTATAATTGATACGTTACATGGTCAATCTAGGGTACAAGTTCAATATATCATCAAGTGTTCCAGTACTCAAATAGTAATTACACAGTTCAGCATACCTTAGCCCAGGAGGGCGAAAGTCAGTCAGTATGGGACATTCTACAATATAATGTTCAAGGGAGTGCATATTTTCTCTTTCACAAAGTTGACACATTGTGTACTCGACATTTGGGTTTTGAGAAAGCTGCCAGATACGTCTATATCCCAAGCGTATTATGGCCACTATAACATCACATTGCTGGGTTCTTGTTCCATTAATCCTGTATGTGAATGTCTCCGCACGATATCTATCATAATATTTAATGCTACAATTTTCAGGTCTTTGTGAATTTGTTAGGTCGGTGAGATTTTCATTAGATGTTTGCTTAAGTATTCTCTTTGTCACTGCTAATGAAACACCCATATAAATTTCTACCACTGGTTTTCTACAGGCTGTCTTTGCAAGCATATCAACAGTGTCATGCCTTGAGATGCCAACATGTGATGGTATCCATAGGAATTTAATTTCAAATCTCTTTTCTTTGGCAGCTAAAATATTCATTCGAATATCACTGACTATTTTCTGGGTGTCACTACTATGTGCGTTCAATACCAGGAGTGCACTCTGCGAATCACAGTATGTAAGTCGACTGCCTTTGTGTTTTAAAAATTCAGTTGCAAGGTATATGCCTGCAAGTTCGGTTTGAGTTGTACTTGCCCAATCATTGACGCGCTTCATTCATGTATGTACGAGAGAAGATTGTTCAAATATATTACATGCACATCCGGTACATCGTCCACCTTCTTCTACAGAACCGTCGGTATAGCACTGATACACATCGTTACCCATACTCTGAGTACTTTCAGTGATGCTTCACAGTGTTAACTGTTTTAATAATGTAGAGTGTACATTATCTTTCTTGGGTGCATTTACAAAATCAACTGCTAGATCCAAGTTATCCCATGGAGTAATTGGTTGATTAATCGTTAATTGAGTTGGGTACATATTTAATATTTTGATGGAGTTGGCTACCTTGTAGAACCAAAATGCATAATCAGATTTCGCTCTTCTACGGACCTCAGGTGAGTGTAGCATATTAGAAAGATTAGCTTGAAACTTCTTGTATTGCCGAGATCTACTCAATGCCTCCACGCCGAAAACTGTGCTAATAGACAAAATTATGTTAGAGATATGGGTCTATAATTATCTGAGTGTGCTTTGGGGATGGGAACAATGACACTGTCCAATCATCAGGTAATACTCCTTCACTTAAACTCATTCTGTACAACACTAAAAGTGGATTACCTGGTACTTGTGAGACTAATCTCAGTAAACTGTAAGTAATACCGTCCTCTTCAGGAGCAGTAGACTTATTTTATTGTGCTACACAGCCTTCCCGGCTTGGTGCCTTCTTTGGTAATTACTTATCAAAGGCAGCTCCATACGAGGAGCTGCCTCGTATGGGCCAATAAGTCTTTTGCAGTTACCTTCATTCTTATGTTCTTACTTACATTTATTGAACTTTATCATCATCATCATTTACAGAAATAAATTAACATAAAAAGTAGTCATTTTAATACACAAAACAGAAGTAGATATTATGTAAATTATGATGCAGGATAGGATCACTATTAAGAACTTAATTATAAACCACAATATGTTTTATATCGTCAGAAATTCGGAAACATACCATATATTTTCAAATATTTACAATTAAAGTATTTATTTAGGAAATAAGTATTTTAGTTACCCTAGTTAGCTCTGAGAACACACATTCTTGCAGCAAGAATTTCTTCCCACTAATCTAAGAGATGCTAATGAGACCAGTCTCGACCCACTGGACAGGTCATGAACAACAATCAACTACAGCACCATCTATGTCAGAAGATATTAAAAATATTCTTGATATCATTCAAATTGTCAATACGAGAACAGAATACATAAGTTGAGTGATGTCAAAGGAATCATATTGACTGACCGAGCCCCATTGTAAATATCCGTGGCTTCCTGACCATAAAGGTACCGACGCGGTCGAGGGTAAGAGACCGGATGTACCCATATACCTATGAGGCCATCAAAAATAGTGAGTCACGCCAAACAAAAAGAAGTACTGGTAAACAGGTCAGACACAACCAGTACTATGATGATGCTAAACTGAAAGAGCTTAAATCAATTGCTAGACAGACAGGTAAAGCATAAAAGAACCTTAGAACTCCTCAAATGTTAAAACTGTTTCAGGCCGTGCTTGCAGCGGCAAGGGAGAGAATGACTGAACTGAGACAAAATGAATGGGAGGGTTTTGTTAGTGGACTTAACCTGCATACTTCCCTGGGCAAAGCCTGGAAAGGCATAAACAAAATTATTGGTAAAAATAGTAGACAAGTTTCACACCCAAACCCGCTACAGAAAGCCAATCAGTTAATTGCAAAATGGGCTCAGGTTTCCAGCCTTGGAATGCTACCAGCTAGCACTGGGGAGAAATTGCAGACGAGGTCCACAGACAGAAATTCTCTCATAAATTTCATGTTGAGCAAGCAACATGATGAATGTGATGTTCCATATACAGATTATGAATTGGATGCAGCCCTCTCCAGGGGCAGTAGCACTGCTCCTGGTGAGGACGGTATCACCTATGATATTCTAAGACTCCTACATCGTGTACCCGGTAGCCCATTATTAGAATTGTTTAATGCCAGCTATGTCTCTGGGCAGTTGCCTGTATCATGGACCACCAGTCTTACGGTACCTGTACCAAAGCCTGGCCAACCTGATGCTTTCCGTCCCATCTCACTGACCAGTTGCATGTACAAAACCTTTGAGAGAATGGTGCTTAATAGATTATTGTATAGAGTTAAAGAGCACATGTCACCTGATATCAATGGTTTCACACATGGTAAAAGTGTACACAACTGTATCACAACCTTTCTTACTGTTCATGGAGATAAAAGGCACAAGTACACAACATTTCTTGATTTAAAAAATGCCTTTGATATTGCTAATAGGGAAGTGATTATGTATGAATTAGCGAGAATAGATATAGGGGGACATTTATTACAGTGGATACGAGGCTATCTTACCAACCGGAAGTCCTCTGCGCTGTTCCAAGGCTACAAGAGTGAAACTAAAGTAATGCAACTAGGCACCCCACATGGAAGAGTACTTAGTCCTACCTTGTTTAATGTTCTAATTAATGCTTTACTAAAATCAATCCCAACTAGTCCGGCAAACATCACTATCAGCTATGCAGATGACATCTTTGTGCATACTAAAACCCACCGCAAAATGCAAACAGTCTTAAATTGTATACATACAGCTTGTGAGAGCCTTGGTCTTGTAATTAACGCTGCTAAAACTAAGGTATTTAACAGACAAATTGGCAACCGCAAAAGTGGACCACGAAAACTTAAGATAGACAACATACCAATAGACTATGTCTCTTCTTTCAAATACCTTGGTGTCTCTGTCCCTTGTACCTCAACTGCAGTCAATAAGTTACATCAACAATGTAGAGACAGACTCAAGGCTCTCAGAACTGTAGTGGGGTACAGCCCGAAATATGGTGTTAATATTAGAATAGCAAGAATGATGTATTTAGCGTATATAAGGTCTCTGATAGACTATCATGCACCAGCTTTGGTCCTGCAGAATGGCAAAAGTATTGATAGACTGGAAAAAATGCAAAATGAAGCACTCAGAATTATACTTGGCTGTCCTATAACTACCAAAGTTCTCAACATGCGGAAAGAATTAAATATACTTAGCATTAGAGATAGAACATTTGAAATTAATCTTATGATGGGACTAAAGCTGCTGCGTGATAACAAAAACAACATTGTGTCAGTTGCACTGTTAGAACACATACGAAATGGAACTAGCGAGTCTAAATGGATTCAAAGAACTGCCACTCATATTAAAATGATGGGACTGCACGATGTATATACAGATGAAAGAGTACAGCCCTTCCTTCCACCCTGGCAGATAGTACCTTTTGACATCCTGACCCCTGCATACCCCACCAAGAAACTAATCACAAGCAACCCTCATGCTCAGCTTGCTGCTAAATTAAGCACCATAGAACACATTCACAATATACAAGCTGAAAACAACATTGCACAGACCATATACACTGACGGATCACTCAATACAGCTACAGGGAGGGCAGGAAGTGCTGTTATTGCTCATCAGCCCGATGACAGCACAATTCAAAGAAATATCCGAATTAGTAACTGGGCGTTCACAATGCAAGCCGAGTTGGTAGCGATACTGGTAGCACTCGAAATTATTGACAACACTGAAGTAGACAGCTTAATTATTTCTGACTCCCTATCCTCACTACGAGCAATAAACAGTTTGCAATCAAGTAATAACGTGCTTGTCTTGGAAGCTAGACGTAGATATATAAGAATACTTAGCAAGAGGGTAAATATAAAAATGTTGTGGATTCCTTCTCACATTGGCATGCAGGAACATGACAAAGTTGACGCCCTTGCTAAGGCTGCAGTAAATAAAGACAGTATTGAACGGAATCTTGAGTTATCAAATAGGTCCCTTAAAAGTGTCATTAGACGAGAACTCCTGGATGGATTTGAAGAAAGTAGAACAGTGCAAACTGGAACTAGCAGGTCCATCGTTCATCACAATGAAATGTGTGAAATAAAACATGTGTATGGGGCAAGTAACAAAGTCAGTAGACTAACAGATGTTGTCACAGCTCGTATAAGACTTGGCTACAAGTATCTCTGGCAGTTGGGCTTGTATAGGGATCTAGATGAAGTAAAGTGTAAAGTGTATGGACATAGGCAGGGACACACACTCGAACACTATATCTTGGATTGTTGTAAAATTGAGCCTTTTAGAGATAAATCTAAGCTCACTCTGTATGATATGGCAACCTATCTTATTACTATGGATAAATTACCTGAAATCCTTGCACTGTACCCACATTTTGCTTCCAGTAGATGAACGACATATGAGATTCAGAAACAAGTAGTGTATTGTGAGGATTAATAATAAACAGAAGCTCCCCTATGACTCTGTAATATCCCCATTGGCCAAACTATTATGTATTAACGACAAGACCTACCATTAATGTATGATGACTTACTGTAAATATGTAGCTCTTGTAATAGCACTTTCTCTGTAACTAGCTGACATTGTATCTATAAGGTGTGAAGGATTGAAGAAATTGTTTATGTAATAATCTAAGATGAGGTCTGATAAAGACCTTTTGTGCCCTCTGTAATGCTTTTGCGCTACCGCTCACAGGATGAGTATGGGGTGCACAATAAACTAGCCTCCTTCGGCGGCAACAATCAAATCAAACAAGCCGCACTAGCTATTAGTTCTTATAAGCTGACAACTTACCCAAATAAACATTACTTCCTAATTATATATATATATATATATATATATATATATATATATATATATATATATATATATATATATATATATATATATATACATATATATATGTCGTACCTAGTAGCCAGAACGCCTTTCTCGGCCTACTATGCAAGGCCCAATTTGCCTAATAAGCCAAGTTTTCATGAATTAATATATTTTCTCTATTTTTTCATATGAAATGATAAAACTACCCATTTCATTATGTATGAGGTCAATTTTTTTTATTGGAGTTCAAATTAACGTAGATATATGACTGAACCTAACCAACCCTACCTAACCTAACCTAACCTATCTTTATAGGTTAGGTTAGGTTAGGTAGCCGAAAAAGTTAGGTTAGGTTAGGTTAGGTAGGTTAGGTAGTCGAAAAACAATTAATTCATGAAAACTTTGCATATTAGGCAAATCTGGCCTTGCATAGTAGGCCGAGAAGTGCGTTCTGGCTACTAGGTACGATATATATATATATATATATATATATATATATATATATATATATATATATATATATATATATATATATATATATATATATATATATATATATATATATATATATATATATATATATATATATATATATATATATATATACACATATATTTATAATATACACACACACACTCATCCTAGCGCAGTAATTTATTGTGCAACCCATACCCATCCTGTTACCAATAGTTTGTGCAACCCATGCTCATCCTGTTACCTTTAGTTTATTGTGAAACCCATAGTTGACAGAACCATTATTATTATTCACTATGATGAAGTTGCACACTTAATGCTTGAATATATATTTTGCTTGTATGTACTCGATATTTTTGTTCACTACCTTTTGTTCAAAATGGACTCGGTAAGAGATGCCGCAGTTTCGCATGATTACTAAATTGTTCTGGTTTCTAGGAACTGTGAGTATGGGTCTGAGGAAAAACTGTCCTTACTCTGAATACCGCAACGTCTGTGCTTATATGAATATATGTCACATACACATATTTTATAGCACACATTTAATTTGTATCTAGTTCTTTATTGTTAACTTACATAATCAAAGAACCTTGCAACATCTACATTCGAGGAAGGATTCCAGAAGCAGTTAACAACTGCCATTTCTTGTTTCTGGAATTCTTCTTTATGCTGTAGGTAAAGTAGTTAATAGAACTACTGTCTCCTGCTCCTGGGGTTAGTGGTTCGAGACTACTTGTGCCCAGGGTGAATGTGGAGGTCAGTAGTTCGACCTTGGAGGTGGACCTCGATATACACCTAACGAATAGACATGCACAAGCTGTTTGTCCTCAGTGTATATTTTACACACCCACACACACACACACACACACACACGTGAGTGTGTGATTATGCGAGACTGGCTAACATCAGAACAGCCTTCAGGAACCTGTGTAAGGAATCATTCAGAACCTTCTATACCACATATGTAAGACCAATCCTGGAGTATGTGGCCCCAGCATGGAGTCCGTACCTTGTCAAGCACAAGGCGAAGCTTGAAAAAGTTCAGAGATATGGCACTAGCCTAGTCCCAGAACTAAGAGGCATGAGCTACGGAGAAAGGCTGCGAGAAAAGCACCTCACGACACTAGAAGGCAGAAGAGTATGGGAGACATGATCACTACCTACAAAATTCTCAGAGGAATTGACAAGGTAGATAAAGATAAACTGTTTAACACGGGTGGTACGCAAACAAGGGGACACAGGTGGAAACTGAGTACCCAAATGAGCCAGAGGGACGTTAGAAAGAACTTTTTCAGTGTCAAAATAGTTAACAGATGTAATGCATTAGGCAGTAATGTGGTGGAGGCTGACTCCATACACAGTTTCAAATGTAGATATGATAGAGTCCAGTAGGCTCAGGAATCTGTACATCAGTTGATTGACAGTTGAGAGGCGGGACCAAAGAGCCAGAGCTCAACCCCCCAAGCACAATTAGGTGAGTACACACACACACACACTCACTCTCTCCCTCTCATAAGGGAGGTGGTGGCCGAGTGCACAGCGCTCTAGACTCGTGGACCTAGGGAGTAAATGTTACTCCTACTGCTATGTAACAAGATTTTGTTGGTACATTTTCATATAAATTCACAACTCTTCGCGCCGGAAACAAGTCATGAGAGAGCCACACAATAATTTTCGGATCTAACCTTCATTCTTTCTCAATGTGTTGTATACAATGAAATGATTATACATTGCTCTGTTGTGAACATTGTATACAGTACCTCAAGATATACATCCCACAACAGTTAACTAGCTCCCAGATACCTAATTAATTCTCTACTCTCTGTAAATGTTAATGTGATGTCACCGAGCAGTAAATAGGTACCTGGAAATTAGACAGTTGCTACGGGTTGCTTCCTGGTGTGTGTGTACTCACCTATTTGTACTCACCTATTTGTGCTTGCGGGGGTTGAGCTTTGGCTCTTTGGTCCCGCCTCTCAACTGTCAATCAACTGGTGTACAGATTCCTGAGCCTACTGGGCTCTATCACATCTACATTTAAAACTGTGTATGGAGTTAGCCTCCACCACATCACTGCCTAATGCATTCCATCCGTTAACTACTCTGACACTGAAAAAGTTCCTTTTAACGTCTCTGTGGCTCATGTGGGTACTCAGTTTCCACCTGTGTCCCCTTGTTCGCGTCCCACCAGTGTTGAATAGTTTATCCTTGTTTACCCGGTCGATTGTTTGTGTGTGTGTGTGTGTGTGTGTGTGTGCAACCCGTTCTCACACAAGACAGTACATATATGACTAGTGCTTAAAGTCAATATGTGGAATGTGATTTAGTACATATGTGATATATTCCCAGTTAACTTTTTTACCAAGGCTCAAACTCTTCCTCACGTACCAATTTACGTCTCACAGTACTCGTCCATCAACGTAGATAGCTGAATAGTCGTGATTGGTTCAATTATAACGAAAATTGTAGTTTTCAGGTCCCACATGGGTTGTGAAATTCACCTACTATTGTCCATGCTCTTATAATATTACAGATCAGCTACATCCTATTGAAGGCTCGTAGTTTTGTTTTGAGAAATATTAGTTGTTCTTAGTAAATTATAATAAGCACAATAAATTATTACATAGAATAAGTGCTTCACCAATCAATATTATATACCATAGTTTGTGCTTTAGAAATCTTTAAAGAATGTTTTGTAGGAACGCTAACAGAAAACGATGTTATGTTGGAATGTATATAGGGTAAACTACTGCAAACAGGATGGTATGGTGTGGAATATTGGAAACTATAGGATTAGTATAGGGTCCACTACCACCTGTTAGGTGGGTAAGGGGTCCAATAACACCCGCAGGATGAGTATGGGGGTCACATCCACCCACAGGAATGGTATGGGGATCACTTCCACCCACAGGAAGGGTATGGGATCCAATACCATCCACTGGATGTGTATTGCATCCACTACCACCGACAGGATGGGTATGGGCTCACAACCACCCACAGGATAGGTATGGGGTCCAATACCACCCACAGGATGAGTATGGGGTCCACTATAACCCACAGGATGGGTATGGGGCTCCAACCACCCACAGAATAAGTATGGGGTACAATAACACCCACTGGATATGTATGGCATCCATTGCCCCCACAGGATGACTATAGGGTACAGTATCGCCCACAGGATTAGTATATAGGGTTCACTGCCGCCCACAGAGTCGGTATGGGGTCCACCGCCACCCACAGGGTCGGTATGGGGTCCACTACCGCCCACAGGGTCGCTATGAAGTCAACTACCGTCCACAGGGTCGGTAGGGGTCCACTACCGCCCACAGGGTCGGCAGGGGGTCCACTGCCACCCACTTGGTCGGTAGGGGGTCCACTGCCGCCCACAGGATCGATAGGGGGTCCACTGCCGCCCACAGGGTCGATATGGGGGGGGTCCACTACCGCCCACAGGATCGATAGGGGGTCCACTGCCGCCCAGAGGGTCGGTAGGGGGTCCACTGCCGCCCACACGTTCGGTAGGGGTCCACTGCCGCCCACAGGGTCGGTAGGGGGTCCACTGCCGCCCACAGGATCGATAGGGGGTCCACTGCCGCCCACAGGGTCGATAGGGGGTCCCTTACCGCCCACAGGGTCTCTATGAAGTCAACTACCGCCCATAGTGTTTGTATAGTGTCCACTATCGCCCATAGTGTTATTATGGGGTCCACTACCCCTCATAGGGTCGGTATGGGGGTCCATTACTACCCACAGGGTGTGTCTGGGGTCTATTTTGGCAATACTGCTTTTCCAATCTCATTTGTTGTTCAATGTAAAATATTTGTTGCTCGACTTGCAACAATTTATATATATATATATATATATAGTATAGTGCCTTTGCAATAATGTACCAATGTATGTATTTTCATAACTCGTTTTAAATTGTTGAAAAATAAATAACTACATTGTGAATGCAAGTCAATGTTTACATGCTAAATCAGAGTTGCCAGATTCCGCTTAAAATAGCAAATTGTGCTTATTTTCAAAGCTTGAGAATTTAGCTTTAAAGTAGTTAAAAAACTACGAATTTCGCAATTTGCTATGTACTTTAGTGTACTATTTTAAAATAAGGTTGGTTTTTAAGCTGCAAGTCATATGAATCTCAAAAAAAGTATATTATTAACAATCTTATCTCCATAGTTCACTAGTTTCTGTAAATCAGATCTGGTAACTGTAGGCCAAGTACTGGAAGACTCAAGACACAATGTGTTGAAGCTATTCTCTTTGAAGAAGTCATCTCGACAGGATCTTCCAGCTCCAGCTATAAAACTTCACCAAACATGGATCTACCTAGTACATCAAATGGTAAGGAATTACTAAACTGTACAAAGTTTTATGCTAGAACATTTGTTACAGAATTGTCCCTGTCAGGGACAATTCAGTCCCTATTCTATGTGTACTCCATCACATAGTGACGGAGTATGTGGGAATAATTTTGTTGACACTGTCCATTTTGTCAATTCTACAACAGCAGATAATATGAATTCCCAGAGATATTTGTAACTTGAGATACTTGGTTTGGTTTGGTTAAGTTAGGTTAGGTTAGCCTAACCCAGTAAATCCTCCCCGGCTAGAATATAAACCCCGGACAAAGTGCTCGTGAAATGCCAGGCATTTGCAAATATGAGGATGTGGTTGATTAGATTATATTCTTTTCTATATCATAGATGTTCAATATATGAAAAATATTTTAGACTTAAAAATGGACCCCTGAGGTACTCAACTTAACACATTTCTTCATATTCATTCCCATTTAGTATGACCTTTTGCTCTCTTTGTTTTAACTATTGTTTTGTGCACTTTACAATTTTTTTCATGAACCTGTAATTTCCTTGCTAGTCTTCCATGTGGTACCTTATTAAAGTCTTTAGCATAATCCATGTATACTACATCCACCAGAAACCCTTTATCTGAGTACCATGTTACCATGTCCCAAAAGTGAGGAGGTTTATAAGGTAGCATCTGTTTTTAAGAAGACCATGGTGTGTCGATTGAATAAGATTTTTCACTGAAAGATGGTAAATGATTCCCTCCCTTAGGATTTTCGCCATGAGCTTGCAGATGTGTTATACCTAGCTGATCGGACATTAGTTTTGTGCTTAACTCTTTCTGCTTTTTTTTTAAATACTGTAAGGGTGAAATTTTCATATTTCAAATCTCGGGGTACTATCCCTTGGTTCAGATATTTTGTGGAAAGTATTTTCAGCAGTATTCATAGTTCTTCTGTCAGTTTATTTTCCTTTATAATTAAGGTTTGTTTTCTTTTGTACCATAGAAAGTACCACAGAAAGGTGTTATAATGTTGTGTTAGCTTTTCTGTACAATTTTTCTTTTTTGTTTGTATAAAAGGCTATGCAATGAATTCAAATATTTACGCTACCAATCAATTTTTCAGATAGATCATCGGATTTTGACAGTATGCTGTACATACCAGATGTTCCAAAAATAACTACAGACAACAATAATGGTACTGTGTTTACTATTTTTATACTTTATATATAGGAAGACAAGTTCAATCAATGAGCATTTTAATATATCATCAAAATTTTCATACATTTCTTTCACTTTGTTACACTTGTAAAAACTTATTCTTAGCTATATTTATATAAATGTTAATACCACTGTTAAATGAACATATTGATTTGTGTCCTTATTAGTTATAGCTTATTTATGTTGACCCAGCACCTTACTAAAGGGATTACCTTAACTTGTGTCACTATCTCTCTAGGGGGCTCCAGGTAGGCAGTATAGGTAATGCCACTAACATGCATATCATTATGGGAAAGTCCATAATTTAACACATAATTATAAGTAGGTAATTTGTAGCAAATTTTAAGATTATTAATAGGTACATTGTAGCATAATTTTGCATAAGCATAATTTTCTTGTTTTGTTCTTGTACTTTTCCTTCGAACACTATTATTTTCTCTTCAGAATTTCACCGGAGAATAGCAGTGATGACTAGAGAACATCTTGAACGTGAGTACCAGAAAGCACGTGCTGCAATGATACAAAGAAATGAGTACTTGAAGAGACTCTTAAACGTGGAGGAACCAAACTCAATAAAGGTGACAAACAAGAAACAGAAAAAAGATAACATACAGGATGTATCACACATTAATTCAAAACAAAGACCAGCTGCACCCCAATCTGATGGTAATCTTCTATTATTTTTTTAACAATATTTCTACAGCTGTTATTTGTGTACTTTCCAATAATATTTGTTGCCTATTTTTAAGTGTATGCTAGACAATTATGGAGATTAAATTACTATAACACTGAACAACTTGGTAGCATAAAGTTAGTTATAGTAATATCTTGAGATTTGTCTGAAAATATTAATACTTGTATACAATTTGCAATTATGTACCATGCTTAAATCTTCAAATGTGCCACCCAGACATTCTGCCTGCTATACTTTCACCACCACACATTCAAAATGCGGGCTATTCTACTAGTGGCAGAACGTACACTCAAAGTTATTTGGCAGCTGGTGAAGAAACTTTGGAATCATTTGATGTTGGTATGTCCCAACATCATTTGTTGGTATTTAAATGAGGGTTTATTTAATGGACACACGTCATAAATATTATGTACCAAAATTGTGCTTAATGCCTATGAAATTTTGTTTAACATATTATACTAATCATTCCTTTCACTTACAAATTTTTCTTACTAATTTTTAATCCCATATTTCAAAGTACTTGCTGCAGAACTTGAACAAATTAAAGATTCTCAGCCAAGTGTTTCTGACTGGCAAAAAAGAAGAAAAAATGCAGAGATTAATTGGGGAGAAAGCAGGGCAATGCTGTTCGATTGGACATTGTCTGAGTTGGGTGTTCCAGATAAAGGTAAATTAAATATTGCTGTGTTCATTAAGGTTATACTGTATAATAAGCATCATATGCAAATTAATGACACTCTATTAATACATTTAGACTTCAGATTGTTTAAAATGTTAGGTATACAGTATTTAAAATTAGTATAAATAATTACCCCTTTTTTCATCAGGTAAAATTTGTGTACAATGTACAAATTGTGAGGCAAGCATCAAATGTGAAGACTGTTTTGCATTTTTGTGTCACATTTGTGACCAAATGCAACATTTTCTCATGCCTTTCCACCACAGATTATATTGGAAAAATGGCTTTTATGAGCCATTAGACCCGACACAAACTGTGTGCCCTGAAGGAAATATCTTTCACTGGAGTAAGTATACGATACCTGTATAAAATCCGTACTTTGTTCCGAGATTACTTCTACTTCCCAATCCCAGTCTAGAGCTACGATTATCTTGGTATAACAAAATAAAATGAATAAATGTTTCATTTCAGTCATTACAACATTTGGAGAAGTCTTAAAGTTTAAACCTGACACTTGGTTTTATAGATTGATTTAATCGTCTGATTGTTTCTTTTCTGTGAATTTCTCAGTCATTATCTGGAGAATAATGTCAATATTTTGTACAATCAAGAAACAATGAAATATTCAGTCTGAAATTCTTTTCCATAAAACTCATTTTGTCAAACTGTCTTCCTTTTCTTTGTTACCAGAACCTGTTGTACCAGCCCAACCACCAAATTCTTGCCCCAACTGCACAGATTGCAAGTTTAAAATTTCAAGCTCCAGCAATCTCTGCATCTTCATCACTATAATGGGTAAATAAACTTTAAAATTTACCCTTTTATTTCCATTACCGGATATTCCTGAATCACAATACATTTTGAAATTTTTGTTGCTATAAATGTTAATTTTTACATCACTATTTTAGCAAGTCGCCACACCACTCAATGCACTGTATTTTAAACTACAGGAAGGTATGACCTCTATACTCCAATCTATACATGCCACTGTGGATATGAGCATCAACAACTAGGCAAGACCATGCACAAGTCTGGTTTCTATTCATCATTAGGAAAGAGCAGCACATTCTACAGCACCAGTCTGCTTGAATCATGGCACCATATCAAAAGAAATTGTCCCGGAACATCATTTCGGGCATTAGTCACTGCACTGGAATCCTTTGGTGCTTCTCGTGGGCGTGTATGTTTTGATACCGTTATTCTTAATATTTTCAGTTTTATATTTCAATACAAAAATTATCAAAATTTTGTAGTAATGTATATTCATTTATTAATAATTAGTTTTTAATTTTGTTCAAACACAAAATGGAATGTTTTTTTTGTTTATTTATCTTATGTCATAATATGCATTTTAAATGTCACCATCTAAAAAATTCTATTCCTAGATTGGACCCATTAATTATATAACTTCGAAGAGAGTGTTCTTCGAATGGCGATTCCAGCAATATGAGCTGAGAAAAATTAGAGGAGAAGCTGACAATGAGTGTCCTGCTTGTGATAAAACCCCTTTAGCAGTACATATTGATGGCAACAAGAAGCTGTATCGTTACAACAAAGTTGGGAGGTAATAAAATGTGCTTTACAGATACTTAATGTATAGTATTCTTTTGTTCTCTACACACACTATATTATAATGAATTATATTGTCTTCAAATTAATGTTCTTATAAATAAAGTATGCACATATAAATATACATTGTCATATGACATATTTTTTAACTGAGTATGTCTTTATAGTTTGCCTTTCAATTGCATCCATATCATCATTTTATTTATCTAACACCATGTAAATTTTTGTTTTATGTAAAATTTAGCAGTGCATCAGAATTCTTCATATAAAACATTTTTTGATACCCCATTACCCATTGTTTAATATTATAGTGGTTACAGACAATAAATAATTATTTCTGAATTATCATTGCAGAGGTATCAGAAACCCCTATTATTCTGATAGTATCTTCAGCAAAGATGAAGATGTTCAAGCTCATGTTGGCACTATTCAGAGCTTGAAAACTAAGGTGAGTTTTATTATATATTGAGAAACCTTCAATTTTACCTAATAACTGTTTGGCGACTATAACATATGGTGGCCATTTTTGTATTTTTTCATTATAGTTTATATATATTGAATAAGGAAATATAACCCATAGAAATTCTTATGTGCAACAACAATGCCTATCGCGCAAAATAATCTCTACCTTCTACCCGTCCTACATAATTATAATCATGCTCACCAACTGGGTATTTAGTTACTATAAATATTTTTGTTTAACAAACAGAGTAAGCACACGTGTGGAGTGTCTACATGGAAAGCTGCTCAAAATAAGCCTCTTTCATTCCAAAGTTTGGATGAAACAGGAATCAGCATGGCCTCCTGTCGACATGGTATTATCCTCCACACCTTGAATATGTATCAAGGAGAGCTGTACAGTTATGCCCACTATTTGCAAATTATGTATTTCAAATACGTAAAGTTTATTTGTCAAGACATAATTTGCAAATATTGGCCATGGGCCTTAACTGTGGCTCAGAAACAATCACATTTTCACATTGGTCAAGCAAAGCCATTTTTAGGAGTCCTACATGCAAAAGGACATGCTTGGTATTGTCAGGTAAATAAAAATATAACATTACATTTATGTATACTAATTAAATTTAATGTAATGTATACATTACATTAAATATAATAAGTACAGTTTGTGTAAAAAATTTAAGATTTCTGATTGTTTAAGATTAATGATATACGTATCATTTAATATAGTAGGAGGCTTTTAATTTTTGTACAATAATTTGAATTTTTTTTTACTGTATACTTTTATGTTAAAGGTATTGTATGGAGGGCGGTGGCAAGAAGGAAGTGGCATGACTTTAGGGGAAGAGGCAGAGCAAGTGTTTGCATACCTCTCACGATACAACTCTACAACTAAAAACATGCTGAAAGCTGGTATTTGTTTATATGGTTCATCTGATCAAGTTTTTTATTATTTTACCTGCCCTGTAATCAGTATAATGCGATTTGTATTCAGTACACCAACCTCCTACAGTACACAACACCAACCTCCCACAGTACACCTCCCACAGGTAACCCCAACACCAACCTCCCACAGTACACAACACCAACCTCCCACAGTACACCTCCCACAGGTAACCCCAGCACCAACCTCCCACAGTACACCTCCTACAGGTAACCCCAACACCAACCTCCCACAGTACACCTCCCACAGGTAACCCCAGCACCAACCTCCCACAGTACACCTCCTACAGGTAACCCCAACACCAACCTCACACAGTACACCTCCCACAGTAACCCCAGCACCAACCTCCCACAGTAACCCCAACACCAACCTCCCACAGTACACAACACCAACCTCCCACAGTACACATCCCACAGGTAACCCCAGCACCAACCTCCCACAGTACACCTCCCACAGGTAACCCCAACACCAACCTCCCACAGTAACCCCAACACCAACCTCCCACAGTACACAACACCAACCTCCCACAGTACACATCCCACAGGTAACCCCAGCACCAACCTCCCACAGTACACCTCCCACAGGTAACCCCAACACCAACCTCCCACAGTACACAACACCAACCTCCCACAGTACACATCCCACAGGTAACCCCAGCACCAACCTCCCACAGTACACCTCCCACAGGTAACCCCAACACCAACCTCCCACAGTAACCCCAACACCAACCTCCCACAGTACACAACACCAACCTCCCACAGTACACATCCCACAGGTAACCCCAGCACCAACCTCCCACAGTACACCTCCCACAGGTAACCCCAACACCAACCTCACACAGTACACCTCCCACAGTAACCCCAGCACCAACCTCCCACAGTACACCTCCTACAGGTAACCCCAACACCAACCTCACACAGTACACCTCCCACAGTAACCCCAGCACCAACCTCCCACAGTAACCCCAACACCAACCTCCCACAGTACACAACACCAACCTCCCACAGTACACATCCCACAGGTAACCCCAGCACCAACCTCCCACAGTACACCTCCCACAGGTAACCCCAACACCAACCTCCCACAGTAACCCCAACACCAACCTCCCACAGTACACAACACCAACCTCCCACAGTACACATCCCACAGGTAACCCCAGCACCAACCTCCCACAGTACACCTCCCACAGGTAACCCCAACACCAACCTCCCACAGTACACAACACCAACCTCCCACAGTACACCTCCTACATCTTCTACATCTTATTTGGAAGCAAATCTACAAATGCAATTCAGCTTCAGATGACAATGTAAACATTAGCAATAACAATGATGGAAAGTTTCTTGGTCTATTCTTAGACAAGAGACTCAACTTCAGTACCCACATACAATACATAACTAAGAAAGTCTCTAAAACAGTTGGTATACTCTCCAAAATCAGATATTATGTACCTAACCCTGCTCTCATCTCTCTATATTATACACTAATCTATCCCTATCTCAACTATGGTATCTGTGCATGGGGTTCAACCACTGCAAACCACCTCAAGTCCATCATCACCCAGCAAAAATCTGCTATCAGAATAATATCAAATTCTGCTTTCAGACAACACACAGCCCCCTTGTTTAACTCCCTAAACATGCTAAACATAATCTCACTCCATAAATTCTCTTGTGTCAACTACATTTACAAAACCCTGTTCTTAAATGCAAATCCTGCTCTGAAACTCTTCCTGGACAGATGTAATAGGACCCATTATCACCACACCAGAAATAAATATCTCTTTGATATCCCCAGAGTTAAACTTGTATAAATAAATAAATAAATAAATAAATATGTTTATTCAGGTAAGGTACATACATACAAGTAATGTTACATTAATGGATCGATATATAGATAGAGCTAGTACATACAATGCCTAAAGCCACTATTACGCAACGCGTTTCGGGCAGGAAAAACATTAATATCTAGAACTTAATACTAATTGAGCATAAAGAATAAAATGTGTTGAGAACAAATACAAATAAAGATAAAAAAAAGAGGGAACATGACTGAAAAAGCAGCACAAATACAATAGGTTGACAAACAGTGTTGATTAAAAAAAAAAAAAAAATAACAGACATGGGTTGACAATAGAGGGGTAAGGTAGGTTAGTGAATTTATTAGGTAGTGTTTAGTTTTTATCTTAAACTGGTTGAGAGAGGTACAGTCTTTAACATGGTTGGGAAGATCATTCCACATTCTGGGTCCCTTGATTTGTAGAGCATTTCTAGTTTGATTAAGTCGTATTCTTGGAATATCAAAACTGTATTTTTTTCTGGTGTGGTGCTCATGGGTTCTGTTACAACCTTCAATGAAGCTTTTGAGCTTATATGTATGTATTTGTAATGTATGTATGTAAACAATGTATTTATTATCATTTATCAATTCTGATAGAAATTACCTACTTAAAATTATCTGTTAGATTAAGGACCTGCCTGAAACGCTGCGCATACTAGTGGCTTTACAAGATTGTAAATACTGTACTATTCAATGTATTCTCACAACCCCAATGTACCTACTTGTATATATATAAATAAAATAAAATAAAATATTGTGATGGGTCAGTAGCTAGGGATGGGAAGGCAGGATGCAGTATGCCAAACTGAATTCGTGCGCCCCTTGAGGGACTTGAAGTAGAGGGATAGGGATCACAGGATAAGTATGGGTTGCACAAACTACTGGTAACAGGATGAGTATGGGTTGCACAATTAATTACTACAAAGTGGTTGAGTATGGGGTGCACGTAAATGAAGACTCCCAAGAAGCAAATCAGAGATCAGCCCAAGCTTCATCTTGAGGCAAAGCTCAATGCCTTAAGCCATATTGATGCTCTGTCCACAGAGCATTCTCTCTCTCAAATCATAATAGTACACTAATGGTTCCCTACACCACCCCTCAGGTGCAGCTGCAGCAGGCTTGGGTGACATGATGACTATGGGGTGCACAATAAACTAACACTCACAGAATGAGTATGGGCTGCACAATAAGCTACCTCTCACAAGATTAGTAATAAAGAAACATTAATTTTTTGGGTAGGGTGACTGAAACTCATCCTGGGGTAAAAATGTTTATTTAAATTTATTATAGTTAAATGAATTTAGTAAATTATTCCATATATTGTATTATAAGTGAATTGACACTAAACTATAAATGATACTAATAAGGTTTTAAAAATGAAAAACAGTAAAAATCCTTCATGTAAGATATGGAAGTTGAAAAGTAAATTAACTGTAAACTAAATTATAAACTGTAGACATAATATAAAGTATTATAAGTAAAATACCTATAAACTACCAAATAATGTGTAAGGAACCATTTCTATTGTTTGTCCTTTTTTACCTGTTTCCTCAGGTATTTTAAAATTCCCATTCCGTTGTTACTACACTGTTTTCCTGGTGTAGTTCCCTGTGGTTCAAATTTTACTACTTGTACTTCTTGCTGTTTCTGAAGGATTGCTAATGGTAGCCCTTGTTGCACCGGCGGAACTTTTTGTAAATGTTCCACCTGCGGAACTTTTTGTAATTGTTGAATTTCTTGCACCTGCGGTACTTTTTGGACTTTATGCACCTGCTGCACTTGTAGCTCGTCAGGATTTTTTTCCAGGGCATTATCGCTATCACCTTCTGATCCTAATGTAAGTTTATCTGCATCAAGCTTCCTTGTGCGTGCTGGAAAAAAAAATAAAAATAAAAAATAAAAAATTTTGAAATGGAAGATCCTGTGTAACAAATTTAATCAGTTACTATGATCGAGCCGCAGAAATTTTACAGGAAAGATATGGTTGGGTTGACTGCATCTATCTGGACCTAAAAGAGGCATTCAATAGAATTCCACATAAGAGTTTGTTCTGGAAACTGGAACATATTGGAGGGGTGACAGGTAAGCTTCTAACATGGATTAAAAAATTTCAAACTGATAGAAAAATGAGGGCAGTAATCAGAGGCAATGTATTGGACTGGAGAAATGTCTCGAGTGGAGTACCACAGGGTTTAGTTCTGGCATTCATGGATAAATAATAAATAAATTGTTCATGATTTTTTTAGACAAAAGCTAGAATATGCAGCAGTTGTATGGTGCCCATATCTTAAGAAGTACATGTACAAACTTGAAATGATACAAAGACGTCATGGGTGTCATAGGGGCACCAGCACACTGGTTTGCTAAAGGGCCCTTAATGCTGTCGAGACCTTATGGGCCCTTGGACCCATTACGTTAAGACATAGTGCTGTATTGGGCCACACACTTTTTGCCATATACATCAACGACAGAGATGATTGAATTGAAATTATATATATATATATATATATATATATATATATATATATATATATATATATATATATATATATATATATATATACATATATATATATATATATATATATATATATATATATATATATATATATATATATATATATATATATATACATATGTATATATATATATATATATATACATATGTATATATATATATATATATGAGAGAAAATAATAGGTGGTGATATATTTATATATTATGTGAACTACTTACACAAAAAGAAGTTAGTGGTGAAGATCTTCTTGTCCTCTTCTTGTATTACGTTGTTTGGTAGGATACCATGCGTCACCCGTGCTGGTCCTTTCTTGTAATAGATAACGATTGATTCATACCCACAGCCACGCAGATATGTTAGCTGAAAAGCAAATAATATTTAAACAATAACACTATCTGGGAAAATGCAACAAAATAAATGTTTGAAGCATAGCTGGGCATGTGCAATAGAACCCATAATAGAATCACAATACCAGAAATAAATATCTTTGATATCCCCAGAGTCAAAGTTATTCTGTGTAAATACTCTATGCAAATAAAGGGACCTTGTCTATGGAACTAACTTGCTAACAAATTTAAAAACTGTCCAACTTCTGCCATTTTAAAAAATAAAACCAAAAAGTACCTAAATTTTTTCTTGATAGTTTCCTAACTAGTGTATTAAACTCGCACTGTATCTTATGAAATCCAATGCCAGAATATATGTGCCTAAACCATACAACTTTTCCATTGTAATCATTGCTATCACCTTATATCATGATTGTTATATTGAATGCATATCTTACTATATTATACCTTGAAATATTCCTCAAATTATGCTACAATTTATATGTTGATAACCCTCAAATTTTACTTTAATGTACATAGTAATCTTTGTGATACTTTCTTACAATGTACCAGCCAATTTTTTCCATTTAAGCTTTAAATTGCCTATTTAAAATTATCTGTTAGATTAAGGACCTGCCCAAAACACTATGTGTGCTAGTGGCTTTACAAGAATGTAAAAACATCAATTCTATGTACTCTCATAATCCCAGTGTGCTATCTTGTATATAAATAAATAAACAAATAGTATGTAAGTACTGTACAGCATTATTCATGTTGATTCTATACCTTATCAAGCAAGTTCAGCATAAGAAGAATACAAATGAATACAACAGATGTAGACAAACTTCAATACCTGATTTTCAATCCTTCGTAGAACCCGGCTTGCTGTATTTCGTTCTAAAGCCTTCTTGCCTTTAAGTAGAAAACGGGCTTCCTCTTCTTTCTTCATTAATTCTCTACTCTTTCGGAAGTCACACTGGCAGAACTTGCAAACATTGCTTCGGACATGCACACATTGTTTGCAGTTTGTGCATCTCCTCAAGAATTTTCCCTGAAGACCTGAAGGAAATAGTTTCTAATAAAATACTTATATTCAAATGACCTATGCTGCAAAAATTATAAGTTAAATTGTTGTTAAAATGTACTACAGTAATTAAATATATTATTTAAATTATGAAATAATCTACATTAACACTAGTGAGAGCAATGTTAAAAATTTTAGGACTGCATCTGGAAATAACTTTAATTTTGGATGTGATTAACCATGCTGTAACTCGTATAACAAAACTGAGAGGAGTTGAATCCAACAGCCTGATTGACCAGGCTGTTAATTTCAAGCGAATACTATATTATTGGAAGAAAAAAAAATTATATATATATATATATATATATATATATATATATATATATATATATATATATATATATATATATATATATATATATATATATATATATATAATCAATATTGTAACTTTTTTTGTGTAATGACGTTTTCAAATAAAGTTAGATAAATATACACACATACCAAAAGAATAAGGGTGGTAGGAGAAGAAAATATGAAAGTGTTCAGTGAGGATCCACAAGGTCTTCTCTGAGTACTCTTTATTTTCTTCTCCGAGGCTATGGGTCCCTACACTTGCACCAGAGGTGGTACCCCTCATATATATATATATATATATATATATATATATATATATATATATATATATATATATATATGTCGTACCTAGTAGCCAGAACGCACTTCTCAGCCTACTATGCATGGCCCGATTTGCCTAATAAGCCAAGTTTTCTTGAAGTAATATATTTTCTCTAATTTTTTTCTTATGAAATGATAAAGCTACCCATTTCATTCTATATGAGGTCAATTTTTTTTTATTGGAGTTAAAATTAACGTAGATATATGACCGAACCTAACCTAACCTAACCTATCTTTATAGGTTAGGTTAAGTTAGGTAGCCGAAAAAGTTAGGTTAGGTAAGGTTAGGTAGGTTAGGTAGTCGAAAAACAAATAATTCATGAAAACTTGGCTTATTAGGCAAATCGGGCCTTGTATAGTAGGCTGAGAAGTGCGTTCTGGCTACTAGGTACGACATATATATATATATATATATATATATATATATATATATATATATATATATATATATGTCGTACCTAGTAGCCCGAACGCACTTCTCAGCCTACTATGCAAGGCCCGATTTGCCTAATAAGCCAAGTTTTTATGAATTAATTGTTTTTTGACTACCTAACCTACCTAAGCTAACCTAACCTAACTTTTTCGGCTACCTAACCTAACCTAACCTATAAATATAGGTTAGGTTAGGTTAGGTAGGGTTGGTTAGGTTCGGCCATATATCTACGTTAATTTTAACTCCAATAAAAAAAATTGACCTCATACATAATGAAATGGGTAGCTTTATCATTTCATCAGAAAACAAATTAGAGAAAATATACTGTCAGGAAAACTTGGCTTATTATGCAAATCGGGCCTTGCATAGTAAGCCGAGTACGACGTTCTGGCTACTAGGTACAACATATATATATATATATATATATACATACATACATACATACATACATACATACACACATACATATATATATATATATATATATATGACAGTGTCAGATTCAGTTTACTACAGTTTAGTAATTCCTTACCATTTGATGTACTAGGTAGATCCATGTTTGGTGAAGTTTTATAGCTGGAGCTGGAAGATCCTGTCGAGATGACTTCTTCAAAGAGAATAGCTTCAACACACATTGTGTCTTGAGTCTACCAGTACTTGGCCTACAGTTACCAGATCTGATTTACAGAAACTAGTGAACTATGGAGATAAGATTGTTAATAATATACTTTTTTTGAGATTCGTATGACTTGCAGCTTAAAAACCAACCTTATTTTAAAATAGTACACTAAAGTACATAGCAAATTGCGAAATTCGTAGTTTTTTAACTACTTTAAAGCTAAATTCTCAAGCTTTGAAAATAAGCACAATTTGCTATTTTAAGCGGAATCTGGCAACTCTGATTTAGCATGTAAACATTGACTTGCATTCACAATGTAGTTATTTATTTTTCAACAATTTAAAACGAGTTATGAAAATACATACATTGGTACATTATTGCAAAGGCACTATACTATATATATATATATATAAATTGTTGCAAGTCGAGCAACAAATATTTTACATTGAACAACAAATGAGATTGGAAAAGCAGTATTGCCAAAATAGACCCCAGACACACCCTGTGGGTAGTAATGGACCCCCATACCGACCCTATGAGGGGTAGTGGACCCCATAATAACACTATGGGCGATAGTGGACACTATACAAACACTATGGGCGGTAGTTGACTTCATAGAGACCCTGTGGGCGGTAAGGGACCCCCTATCGACCCTGTGGGCGGCAGTGGACCCCCTATCGATCCTGTGGGCGGCAGTGGACCCCCTACCGACCCTGTGGGCGGCAGTGGACCCCTACCGAACGTGTGGGCGGCAGTGGACCCCCTACCGACCCTCTAGGCGGCAGTGGACCCCCTATCGATCCTGTGGGCGGTAGTGGACCCCCCCCATATCGACCCTGTGGGCGGCAGTGGACCCCCTATCGATCCTGTGGGCGGCAGTGGACCCCCTACCGACCCAGTGGGTGGCAGTGGACCCCCTGCCGACCCTGTGGGCGGTAGTGGACCCCTACCGACCCTGTGGACGGTAGTTGACTTCATAGCGACCCTGTGGGCGGTAGTGGACCCCATACCGACCCTGTGGGTAGCGGTGGACCCCATACCGACTCTGTGGGCGGCAGTGAACCCTATATACTAATCCTGTGGGCGATACTGTACCCTATAGTCATCCTGTGGGGGCAATGGATGCCATACATATCCAGTGGGTGTTATTGTACCCCATACTTATTCTGTGGGTGGTTGGAGCCCCATACCCATCCTGTGGGTTATAGTGGACCCCATACTCATCCTGTGGGTGGTATTGGACCCCATACCTATCCTGTGGGTGGTTGTGAGCCCATACCCATCCTGTCGGTGGTAGTGGACGCAATACACATCCAGTGGATGGTATTGGATCCCATACCCTTCCTGTGGGTGGAAGTGATCCCCATACCATTCCTGTGGGTGGATGTGACCCCCATACTCATCCTGCGGGTGTTATTGGACCCCTTACCCACCTAACAGGTGGTAGTGGACCCTATACTAATCCTATAGTTTCCAATATTCCACACCATACCATCCTGTTTGCAGTAGTTTACCCTATATACATTCCAACATAACATCGTTTTCTGTTAGCGTTCCTACAAAACATTCTTTAAAGATTTCTAAAGCACAAACTATGGTATATAATATTGATTGGTGAAGCACTTATTCTATGTAATAATTTATTGTGCTTATTATAATTTACTAAGAACAACTAATATTTCTCAAAACAAAACTACGAGCCTTCAATAGGATGTAGCTGATCTGTAATATTATAAGAGCATGGACAATAGTAGGTGAATTTCACAACCCATGTGGGACCTGAAAACTACAATTTTCGTTATAATTGAACCAATCACGACTATTCAGCTATCTACGTTGATGGACGAGTACTGTGAGACGTAAATTGGTACGTGCGGAAGAGTTTGAGCCTTGGTAAAAAAGTTAACTGGGAATATATCACATATGTACTAAATCACATTCCACATATTGACTTTAAGCACTAGTCATATATGTACTGTCTTGTGTGAGAACGGGTTGGTGTGTGTGTGTGTGTGTGTGTGTGTGTGTGTGTGTGTGTGTATGTGTGTGTGTGTGTGTGTGTGCGTGTGTGCGAGAGAAAAAAAATTAGTTAGTCAGTAATAGTTGATTGACAGTTGAGAGGCGGGCCGAATGAGCAGAGCTCAACCCGCGCCTGCACAACTAGGTGAATACTCTCTCACTCTCTCTCTCTGTCTCTCTCTCTCTCTCTGTCTGTCTCTCTCTCTGTCTGTCTCTCTCTCTCTCTCTCTCTCTCTCTCTCTCTCTCTCTCTCTCTCTCTCTCTCTCTCTCTCTCTCTCTCTCTCTCTCTCTCTCTCTCTCTCTCTCTCTCTCTCTTTCTCTCTCTCTCACCACTCACATATGTGTTGTATGTGGATGCAGAAGTTCAGTCTCTTGTCTATGTATAGGTCAAGGAACTTTCCATAATCATTATTGCTAATGCTAACATTGTGTATCTGAAGTTGAATTTGGTTTCAGGATTTACTTTCGAACAAAAATAGTAGTCGGTCTTTTTTATGTTTGATGTGAGTTTGTTAGTTTACATCCATGAGTGGACTTTTTAAATCTATTATTTTCATTATTATATAGTGCGTTTGGGTTGGGGTCTGAATAGAGGAAGGTAGCATCGTCAGCACTTATGTTTACACTTATTGGAAGTATCTAAGTATCAACTAAAGTATCTTCACACTTGACTTAAACTTTAGTAGCTATTTTCTGGACCATTCCTCAAGTTTCGGAGGTCAACGAAGATGGAATTCACATGAAATGGCTTATGTTACCATCACTAATAATGTTGTGTTTTCTGTCTAGCTTCAGACACGGTCATGTTACAATTGTGTCTTAGAGAGTTGCGCGCAATTAAGCATGATAGAAATCACTTACAATTAATGCAGGATGGTAGAAAATCACTTACAATTAATGCATCAAGTTTGGAGACTTGAATTGAAATTGAAATTGAAATAAGTTTATTGAGGTAAAATACACACAAATGGATGAGGTAGCTCAAGCTATTCTCACCCCGTTCAGTACATCGTGTTAATACATACATAGACACACACACTTGTACACATTTTAGTGTAACAAGCAAGGCAAATAGTTCTGTCTGATGGGTAGAGGCAACTGCACTTGCAGCTGCACCCGTGTGGCGGTGTAGGAAACCATCAATGTATATGATTTGAGAGAGAGAGAGAGAGAGAGAGAGAGAGAGAGAGAGAGAGAGAGAGAGAGAGAGAGAGAATGATCTGTGGACAGAGCATCAATATGGCGTAAGGTATTGGGCTTTGCCTCAAGATGAAGCACAATAAAGAACCCGAATATCAGGAGAAAAAATTACATTAAAAACTGTCCACATGATACATATATATAATCACGTTTTAAACATTTTAATTTTATTATTTGCATATATATATATAATTAGGAAGTAATGTTTATCTGGGTAAGTTGTCAGCTTTTATGAACTAATAGCTAGTGCGGCTTGTATACTGGGTACATCCGGTCTCTTACCCTCGACTGCGGCGGTAACTTTATGGTCAGGAAGCCACAAATATTTACAGTTCAAGTTCAAGTATGTTTATTGAGACAAGAAAAAAATACATCTCAAAGGGATAGAGTAACTTAGGCTATTTCTACCCCCTCTACTTCAAGTCCCTCAAGGGGCGCACAAATTCAGTAAGTACAAATAGACAATTAACATTACAAGAATCCCATTTAACATTGCAGGTTAATATAGTAAGTACAGCATACAATTGTTACACTCTTGGGGCAAAATTTTTGTAGCTCCTAAGTATACTGTCTATCATACCATTGTCACACATACAAACAATTTGATGTGGTACATTACTTATTTCCTTATTTCTATAGTTATCAATAAGTTGACACTCTAATACATAATGTTCTAAGGTGTGGGCGTGCGGCATACTACATAATTTACACTCCTTATATTTTTCAATGACATCAACTCCGTATTGCCAGATATATTTGTATCCTAATCTTAATCTCATGTAAATTGAATCCTTCCAAGTTAACTTTCCTTTATCATAGGTGAAGGACGAGTTTGTATTTATTACTGAATAATTCTTAAGTGTGTTACTACTATCCACTATTGCCATTCTTTTTATCATTTCTTCATCTTCATTTCCTCTTATTAATGTTATATATACATGTACACATAATCATACATACATGTACATATATATACATATGCGGTAAATCCAGAGAAATGAAATATGGATTTTTCCGCATACAAATGATTATTGTTTCGTGATCGTCAATTGCATATATACATATACATTCACATACATATTCAATCACCCACACAAATACACACATCAATAATCTTTGTATCACAAGTGATTCAACAAGAGGCTCACAAGTCACTATACTAGGCACTTTACATCTATGGTGAGTCGTCCAATTACTAGTCTTGCTCTACACCCACCCAACTGGGCGGCAGCTTTACAGTCATGTGCTCCACACCCACCCAACTGGGCGGCAGCTTTACAGTCATGTGCTCCACACCCAACCAACTGGGCGGCAGCTTATACAGTCATGTGCTCCACACCCACCCAACTGGGCGGCAGCTTTACAGTCATGTGCTCCACACCCACCCAACTGGGCGGCAGCTTAACAGTCATGTGCTCCACACCCACCCAACTGGGCGGTAGCTTAACAGTCATGTGCTCCACACCCACCCAACTGGGCGGCAGCTTAACAGTCATGTGCTCCACACCCACCCAACTGGGCGGCAGCTTTATAGTCATGTGCTCCACACCCACCCAACTGGGCGGCAGCTTAACAGTCATGTACTCCACACCCACCCAACTGGGCGGCAGCTTTACAGTCATGTGCTCCACACCCACCCAACTGGGCGGCAGCTTAACAGTCATGTGCTCCACACCCACCCAACTGGGCGGTAGCTTAACAGGCATGTGCTCCACACCCACCCAACTGGGCGGCAGCTTAACAGTCATGTGCTCCACACCCACCCAACTGGGCGGCAGCTTAACAGTCATGTGCTCCATACCCACCCAACTGGGCGGCAGCTTTATAGTCATGTGCTCCACACCCACCCAACTGGGCGGCAGCTTAACAGTCATGTGCTCCACACCCACCCAAATGGGCGGCAGCTTTACAGTCATGTGCTCCACACCCACCCAACTGGGCGGCAGCTTAAGTCATGTGCTCCACACCCACCCAACTGGGCGGCAGCTTTACAGTCATGTGCTCCACACCCAACCAACTGGGCGACAGCTTAAGTTATGTGCTCCACACCCACCCAACTGGGCGGCAGCTTTACAGTCATGTGTTCCACACCCAACCAACTGGGCGGCAGCTTAACAGTCATGTGCTCCACACCCACCCAACTGGGCGACGGCTTTACAATCATTTGCATGAATTATTTAAAAAAAAATCGCGGAATTCAGAGATAACACCATCATTGGTGTCCAAGAAAAGTGTAAGTACTTCATTTATAATGATGTGCTGCCCGAAATCTTAGCGAAGTATCTAAAATTTGCTTATTCGCGTAAGCAAATTTTAGATACTTCGCTAAGATTTCGGGCAGCACATCATTATAAATGAAGTACTTACACTTTTCTTGGACACCAATGATGGTGTTATCTCTGAATTCCGCGATTTTTTTTTAAATTCCAGTACTGTATATAATGACGCAAAGTATACGAATAGTTCTGCAATAGTGATCCTATCCTGCGTCATAATTTACATACACTACTACTTCTGTTTTGTGTATTAAAATTACTACATTTTTATGTTAATTTATTTCTGTAAATGATGATGATGATAAATTTCAATAAATGTAAGTAAGAACATAAGAACGGAAACTGGTCGCGTAAATGGAAATGGTTGGGTACATTTCCTTTCACCTACCTAATGCGAATATTCATGTGTCCGGACACTGGCGATGGTGTGGTATTGCCTATTTATTTGACCATATCTTTGCTTTCATTTAAGATATGTTTTCCTTGAAATGTATTTACATTATCGTCTACATCTGTCTTTATTCTGAAATAAAAACCTTTGCCGTTACTTTGCATATATGTACATTAATTATAAAATTGATTGGCTTGTGTGCAGGCCTTCACACTCCCTGAGCGAGCCATCAAGTAACTATAAAAAGGCATATATCTTCACTTTCACTTCAGTTATATTTATACCAAAGTATTAACATGCAGCTTATATGTCTTTCTGATGACATAAAAAACTTCGTTTATTACAATATATAGATTCAATTAACATTGATTTTCAAAAGGTCATAGTTCCCATCGAAAGGGAGAGCGTCGGCCAAGAAGCCTTGTTTAAAATATGAATATTTTTCCTCTCTAATAAGGTATAATCTCTGTGATGCATTAACACAAACTATTTTATATCTGCCTTTCTGATAACATATATAAATATAATCTTTATTTGTGAATATTTGTTAATTAAGCAATATATCAGAGAGCGTGTAGGGTTCGGTGTTCTATGAACGAAAAGGACTGGAGTAGTTTAAATAGCGAACGCATACCAACGAATAACGCTAGTATCTATATAACAAATTTATTGTCATGTGGAATTGATTTAACTTCCAGACACTTTTTTTTAATAAATATTAAATATTTTGTGGCTGTTTATGAAAAATATTATTATAAATACACATTCTACTTGTTAATATTACCAATTAAATTTGCGACAATTTGAGCCATGAAATACGACGACTGGATCACTGTGTACAGGAGGCTGTTATGGCAGCAAACACTCTCCAGGCGACCATATATCTTGGATAAGTCGCTCCACACAATTGTCGCTTGGACCGTCGACTTCCTATGGCGTCATCTCTCACATATTTACGTCTCATTTCGTTATGAAATTAGATTATTTCAGAGTAAAAATAGGTTTGATCATGTTCTACGTGTAGCACCAACATTATAGTAAGTAAATATACCATATTTCTTCATTACTTACGTAATGCTAGGACGATTTGGGTAGTTTTGGCCTGATTTGGGCCGACTTGGGTAATTCTATGGACCCTAGATACCTAGATACGCCCCACAAACCGCCCCCTTAAGAACCGACAGTCCGTCGAGATCGGGTTCAGTGACGAAAGGGAGATTGACAATAAAAGGTTCCCCTCGCTCTCGACGTTGGGTACTACAGTTCTAGGGTTGCAAGAGTATGTCTCTTCAAGCACCCGGGCGTCAAAATAGAGGAAGTCCAAATAAATAACCAAAACAAGCAAAAGGTTGGCAGGAAACGACAAGCAGATAGGAGAACAGGGGAGAGAAAAACGAAACAGAAGGGAAAGGAAAAGTCGCTCAGCACAATTGGAGAGGACGGCAGCAGGACCACAAGGCTACAAAAGGATAGAGGACTGCCACAAGGAGCATCACACTCCGGCAGCTGCCCACAAAGCCCCCTCACGGCACCAACGAGCTGAGCCGGGAGGGGGCCAAGCTTGTAAAGCATAAGGTAGTATTGAAAAGGTTATAGGAAAAGATCAATTCGTAAGGTAGTCTTGAAAAGGTCGCTTTGTATGATCCCTCACAGGAAAAAAATTCAGTTTGCCTCACGAGTGTCTGTCAGTCAGAAAGAGATTCAGCTAGCCTCAAAGTGTCCGTCAGTTAGGAAGAGATTCAGGTATTCTTGAAAATATCTATGGAAAACACCACCATGGAAGCCGCTAACACTGTTCATCTATGCTACTTGTATCAGATACATCATCACTGAAGGCAGAAAACGATTCGTCTATGTATCATCTAAATATATTGTAGATAGCATAGGATTGCAAGGGTGACACTCAGAGCTACAACTGGATACGCTTGCTTTATCGTCCTCATAGGTGCTGTATCACTTGCATCCGACCTTTGCGTTAGGTCCTTATTGTGCATAGCTTCACCAATATTATGACCCTTATGTTCTTAAAACAATAAGGTTTGAATTTCACCGACAGAGCACGATCTTTCAACACCACCTCAGACAGGTGTTTGGGAGCCAGAGGTGCGTGCGCCACCCATGGTTGCTTATTCAGTACTAACCCAGCCAGCAGCCCTAGGGCATTCTGGGAATTTTTTCCAAGATGGCTGCCTCTCACTGGAGGTCCTAAAAGTCAATTTCGTACACAACCAACCTCGTACACATTTAGAATTGGTACCGAAAAATCAAAGAGTTTTCTTGGTTGGCGCAGTTTCCCGCCGACCGAGAATACTCGGTTGGCGCAGTTAAGTGGTTAAATGGGTATGACCAATACATAATCTCGCGAGAGCCGTTTCCCACCGCCGGTTTTGGTGGTAAGAGAAAGACCGTGGTGACATGCTACCCTTAAGAGCACGCAGCTTGTTACCAGTAACAGAAGATCAGTGATCCTGTCACCGGGCAAGGATTGAGGAATGAATAACTGGGTAGAAGTTGAAATAAGGAACACCTTTGCGGGAAATGGGTCAAGTGCGGCTAGCCTCCTTCACAACAGCATCAGCACGCGCATTTAAGGAAATGCCTATATGACTGGGAACCCAGCAAAACTCGACTGTTTGAAATCTACAGGAGATAAGAAACAGTCATTATTGAATTTCGACGACTACAGGATGGACAGGATTAGAGGACTCCAGAGCCATTAGGGCACTGCGAGTCTACTACAACAAAGGAAGATTGACAGCGAGAAAGCAGTTGACGAAGAGCATTCAAAATTACATAGAGTTCTGCCATGAAGATGCCTCCAGAGGCAAGCGACACATACAGGTGCAGTCAGGAAATACAACAGAGCCCAGCAAACACAGAACGTTTGTGGACGTTTTTAAATGGTTCCACAAAGGTAATACTGTAACTTTTGACATAAATACGTATATCTGACATTCTTAAAACCAAAGGATATAACTAAAAACATATATTCTTATGACACAGTTTTTTAAGATTTATGTAAAAATTTAAAAATAATAGTAAATGCTATGGTATTATAATGTTTTCATGCTTTATATTTAAGAATAAATAATTTTCAGTCAACATTTAGTTTTTTTTGTTTACTTTCTGTAAAGCTGTCCAATTTACGTTCTTATAACATAAATATAACATTTATATGACGTCAGTATAACGTTATTTACACGACATCATTACGTTATTATGATGTTATATTAACGTATAATTCCTGTATGAAAACCAGAATATATATTGAACTTTATGTTTTAAACATTGTAAAGTTATCATAAAACTTGGAATAAGACGGTAAGCATGCTTTACTTATGAAAATATACAAACAAATCAACAAAAACATTTTAACATAAAAAACATAAACATAACATAAATTAATTGCATGCATGGGAGTTAACTGGAACTCTGTAATATTGCATACATGAACCTTAAGGTACAAACCCAGTGTATTTACTCATGCAGTTCTTTCCTAAATCTAAATTTTTCCAATTTTTACACTTTGTTTCGAGTTCTGTCTTGTGTTGCTACTTTTAATACCCCATTAATGTCCCCTTTGTTATGTCCATTCATCCCATTGTGCACCTCTACCATATGTCACTCCTAATTCTTTGCTTTTCTAGAGAATGTAATATAAGCTTTGACAATCTTTCTTCATATGACAGGTTAACAGGTAGAACAAAGATTACCATTTATATATGGATAACTATTATAAGTCGGTTTGAATGAGTGAATTGCTGCTTGAAGATAGGTATATACACGTGTGGTACTATCAGATTGCATCGTGGTGAGCCTAAAACCCTTCAGATCCAAGCAAAGGGTAAAATGCCAGCAGATACAATTGCGAACACATTGATACCAAAATGAAAGACATATGACGAGAATTGAGGTAACCAAAGTGAAAAGTGTGTTCACATTACATTGCACTAGAGTGCTCCCAGGTTACTTTCTCTCACTTTCTCTGTTTTGTGCGGATGGTCCGCCGTGCTTTCATCACGTCAGCGGGTGGAGCACGCTGCTGTTTTTGACATTTCATGCATAAATTCCGGTTGGAAATTCTATTGCGAACACATTGATACCAAAATGAAAGACCTAGGATGACAATTGAGGTGACCAGAATGAAAAGAGTGTATACATTTTATCGCTCTTGTGCGCTCCATGGTAACACGCTCTCGTTTTCTCTGTTTGTTGCGGATGGTAAGCCGGGCTTTTGGAGTTTATATGCCTTTAGTCCTGTAGAGAATTCTATTGCGAACACATTGATGCTAAATTGAAAAACCTAGGATGAGAATTGAGGTAACAAAGTTGAAAAGGGTATACACTTTTCAGTATTATCACTCTCAGCTTTCTTTTTCTGGTACCCTTGGCCTACATTCATCTTGTCGGCGGGTGGAGCGCGCTGCTGTCTTTGACATTATATTCACATAGTTCTGTTGGGAATTCTATTGCGAACGCATTGATACCAAAATGAAAGACATAGGACGAGAATTAAGGTGACAAAGTTGAAAAGAGTATACACTTTTCAGTATTTCCGCACACTACCAGGGAATGTCCAAAAAAAAATGGAGAGAGTGGAGGGGTAACTTGCCCAAAACGCGAAATTGTTTGGGGAGATTAACTTTCGTTCAATACTATTATGCAAGAGGAGCGACACATCTATGGTTCATCCAATAAAATCAGCAGACTTCTAGATGTTACTACTGCTCGGCTTAGACTCGGTTACAAGTATTTCTGGGAATTCTCATTATCTGCCGATGTAGACCTGACCAAATGTTAACTGTCAACAAAATTATTCGCACACCCTCCGTCACTATGTGATAGTGAATTCAGAGACAATTTTATAACCAATGTACCAACGATGTGTCAATATTTCATTCAAAATTATCTGGTACCAGAAATTTTAGCCAAATATCCCCAGTTTGCTAACTGTAAGTAGTAACAAAGTGATTGTAACCTATCCACCGCTGCCCAATGGATGAGGGGCGGTGTGCAGGACAAACATATCAATTGTGACACTAGCTCTCCACATATGTCAGTTGTTTAATTTAGAAACTGTACTTGTGATCGATCTCGAACCCATTGTTGATGTGACGACTTATACTGAATTTTGTAACTAGCTCATCAAGATTGTAACTTGCTTAGCTAAATGAATTGTGGGGTTCAGTCCCTGAGCCCATTATGTGCCTCTGCAACCCTTTCCACTACTGCCCACAAGATGGGTATGGGGTGCATAATAAATGAACTAAACTAACTTTAAGGCATCCTGAAAGAAAGCTTGGAGGGCTTGAAAAATTGCGGAACGAAGCCGTGAGGATAATCCTTGGGTGCCCTCGTACCACAAAGATACTTAATATGAGAAAGGAACTTAATATTCCGAGCGTTGTTTATCGTGTTACTGAAAATAACTGTCAAATTGGTATAAAAATGCTTAGGCTAGCTCATCCTAACCCTTGCACAGAAGCCCTCCAGAATTTCTTTATTGAATGTTGAAAACAACCCTCAAGTTGACTATTTCCGTAACAGCATGCACTCCTGTATGCTAATCCCCACAATCACCAAGCCCACCCGAGTCACTCAAACATCTGCCACTACCCTGGATCACCTATGGACTAATATAACAGCTCCCCTTACATCTGGGGTAATTTATGACAGAACAACTGACCACTATCCTACTTTCCTCATAGCAAACATTGACACATCACCACCAGAAACCAAAAAACTTTCATTCAGGCTACATAGTGAATCAGCTTTAGGCAATCTCTCTAATGCACTTCACAATATTAACTGGGAATCTGAATTTAATAATTCACAGGATATAAACTCATCAACTAACCTCTTTCTCTACAAAACTCTAAGCCTCTACAACACTCACTGTCCCCTCCTTACCAAACAAGTAACTGATAAAAGAAAAAATAACCCGTGGCTCACAAGTGGCATAATTAAATCAATCAACAAAAAACATGAATACGAAAAGAAATTTAGGAGTGGCCTAATTCCAATGGAAGTAGTTAAAAGGTACTCGTCAGTGAAAATAACCCGTGGCTCACAAGTGGCATAATTAAATCAATCAACAAAAAACATGAATACGAAAAGAAATTTAGGAGTGGCCTAATTCCAATGGAAGTAGTTAAAAGGTACTCGTCAGTGCTTACCAGTATCATAAGAAAAGCAAAACTTTCATACTATGAGACTAGATTCAAAGAAGCAAAAGGCAACATGAAAAGCACATGGAATACCATCTCTAACATCCTGGGAACTAAACAACACTCCCACAACCAGATAACACTCTCTAAGGATGGCCTTACACTGTCATCTGACTTAGAAATGGCGAATGAATTTAATAGCTTCTTTTCATCGATTGGTGCTAACCTTGCAAGTAAAATCCCACAGATTCAGACACATATCAACACATATCTCTCAGGCAGCTATCCAAACTCTCTTCTCCTCTCACCAGTCAGCCCGTCAGATGTTGTGTCCATCATACATTCACTAAAAACCAAAGCTGGGAACATCAGTGAAATCCCATCCATTGTATACAAGAGCGCCTCCCATATGCCCTTGCACCACCTATAGCTCTGCTGTTCAACAAATCCCTTGAGTGTCATACCTTCCCTGATATCCTTAAAAACGCAAGAGTAACGCCAGTTCATAAAGGAGGTAGTGGATTATGTTGCATCTCTGCTTGCCTTGATGACTGAAAGAAAGCTTAAAGGGCTTGAAAACTTGCAGAACGAAGCCTTGAAGATAATCCTTGGATGTCCCTAGTACCACAAAGATACTTAACATGAGGAAGGAACTTAATATTAACTTAATAATAGAATATGAGTGCATATTCTACTGCATTACTATTTGTAATGATCCTCATATTGTGCTTCAGTAATCCAATGTATAACCCTGAGATGTTTTCCTAATTGTACTTAGGATTCCTTGTTCATTATTGTGTATTGTTCTGATCTGCTTTTGTGTCGAAAATTCTTGCATCGTACCTGTAAACAATTTTTTGACAATTTTACTGTAATTATCCTACTTAAAATCATCTGTACTTGTAAAGTAAAGCTGTAAATGTACCTGTTAAACACTTTTTATCAATTTTACATTTAATTATTTCTCTAAAACTCTGTTTAAGAATTTGCTCAAAGATTAGTTTAAGGACTTGCCCGAAACGCTATATATGCAAGCTAGTGGTTTTACAAGATTATAATTCTAACTTAAGCTCTATGTTGTCTCTTAACCCCCCAATGTACGTTCTTGTATATATATAAATAAATAAAATAAATAAATAACGAGGGATCGAGGCATTAATGCGCAGTACGTGCTTCCCTCATCTGTGACGTCACAGCGCCATCTGACGACAGCATAAACACAGGCGGCCATTTTATGTTCCACCAAGATTAAAAAAAAAAAAATAATTTTGCCCCGAGGGGCGAATTTATTGGGCAGCGCCCAATGTGTTCGCAATAGAATGTTCTACAAGAACATGTATAAAATAAGTGACACAGAGATTATTGATGTGTGTATTTGTGTGGGTGATTATAAATATGCATGTGTATGTATATATGTATACGTATATATATATATATATATATGTACATGTATGTATGAGAGTGTGTACATGTATATATAACATTAATAATTTTGTAACTAGCGTCAAAAATTGTTATTTGCTTAGCTAAACAAACTAGAGAGTTCAGTTCCTGAACCCATTATGTGCCTCTGTAATCCTTTACACCACCGCCCACGGGATGGGTATGGGGTGCATAATAAAGAAAGAAATTGAAATAATAAGGGTATGAAATGTATCAACATAAAACATTAATGTTAATGGCCATCAGGTAAAATCAGGTTATTATTTGTAAAGAATTTAAATGAGTTAAACTAAATACGAACTTAATATGTTTTGCTAACGCAAAAATATATTCCCGAGGTATTGTAATTGCAAATAAATATTTAATACAATTATTTGTATCATTTTTTTTATTTTAGATTTCCGTATTGCTTGATAATATATAATAGCGTTTAGATAATGCTAGCGCTGGACATTCTTTAGGCTCGTTGCATGTTGTGGTAGTCGCCACCATTTTAAAACCGTGTCGAGAGGGACTGCTGCTGGCTTATCCACAAAATCCTGCTGCATCTTCAATAGTTAAGGTAACTGTTTTCTTTTATTTGCTCTTAGACATGTGTAGTATATTTATAAGCTTGTGGTGGTAGGCTGGATGGTGTGTTGATGGCCCTGGCTGGAGGTGTGTTGATGGTGGTGTTGTGTTGATGGCCTTGAAGGTGTGTTGGTGGCCCTGGCTGGAGGTGTGTTGGTGGCCCTGGCTGGAGGTGTGTTGGTGGCCCTGGCTGGAGGTGTGTTGGTGGCCCTGGCTGGAGGTGTGTTGGTGGTGGTGTTGTGTTGATGGCCCTGGAGGCGTGTTGATGGCCCTGGCTGGAGGTGTGTTGGTGGCCCTGGCTGGAGGTGTGTTGGTGGCCCTGGCTGGAGGTGTGTTGGTGGCCCTGGCTGGAGGTGTGTTGGTGGTGGTGTTGTGTTGATGGCCCTGGAGGCGTGTTGATGGCCCTGGCTGGAGGTGTGTTGGTGGCCCTGGCTGGAGGTGTGTTGGTGGCCCTGGCTGGAGGTGTGTTGGTGGCCCTGGCTGGAGGTGTGTTGGTGGCCCTGGCTGGAGGTGTGTTGGTGGCCCTGGCTGGAGGTGTGTTGGTGGCCCTGGCTGGAGGTGTGTTGGTGGCCCTGGCTGGAGGTGTGTTGGTGGTGGTGTTGTGTTGATGGCCCTGGAGGCGTGTTGATGGCCCTGGCTGGAGGTGTGTTGGTGGCCCTGGCTGGAGGTGTGTTGGTGGCCCTGGCTGGAGGTGTGTTGGTGGCCCTGGCTGGAGGTGTGTTGGTGGCCCTGGCTGGAGGTGTGTTGGTGGCCCTGGCTGGAGGTGTGTTGGTGGCCCTGGCTGGAGGTGTGTTGGTGGCCCTGGCTGGAGGTGTGTTGGTGGTGGTGTTGTGTTGATGGCCCTGGAGGCGTGTTGATGGCCCTGGCTGGAGGTGTGTTGGTGGCCCTGGCTGGAGGTGTGTTGGTGGCCCTGGCTGGAGGTGTGTTGGTGGCCCTGGCTGGAGGTGTGTTGGTGGCCCTGGCTGGAGGTGTGTTGGTGGCCCTGGCTGGAGGTGTGTTGGTGGCCCTGGCTGGAGGTGTGTTGATGGTGGTGTTGTGTTGATGGCCCTGGAGGCGTGTTGATGGCCCTGGCTGGAGGTGTGTTGGTGGCCCTAGCTGGAGGTGTGTTGGTGGCCCTGGCTGGAGGTGTGTTGGTGGCCCTGGCTGGAGGTGTGTTGGTGGCCCTGGCTGGAGGTGTGTTGGTGGCCCTGGCTGGAGGTGTGTTGGTGGCCCTGGCTGGAGGTGTGTTGGTGGCCCTGGCTGGAGGTGTGTTGGTGGCCCTGGCTGGAGGTGTGTTGGTGGTGGTGTTGTGTTGATGGCCCTGGAGGCGTGTTGATGGCCCTGGCTGGAGGTGTGTTGGTGGCCCTGGCTGGAGGTGTGTTGGTGGCCCTGGCTGGAGGTGTGTTGGTGGCCCTGGCTGGAGGTGTGTTGGTGGCCCTGGCTGGAGGTGTGTTGGTGGCCCTGGCTGGAGGTGTGTTGGTGGCCCTGGCTGGAGGTGTGTTGATGGTGGTGTTGTGTTGATGGCCCTGGAGGCGTGTTGATGGCCCTGGCTGGAGGTGTGTTGGTGGCCCTAGCTGGAGGTGTGTTGGTGGCCCTGGCTGGAGGTGTGTTGGTGGCCCTGGCTGGAGGTGTGTTGGTGGCCCTGGCTGGAGGTGTGTTGGTGGCCCTATATATATATATATATATATATATATATATATATATATATATATATATATATATATATATATATATATATATATATATATATATATATATATATATATATATATATATATATAATATATATATATATATATATATATATATATATATATATATATATATATATATATATATATATATATATATATATATATATATATATATTATGAATATCAGAGGTCCCAGGACAATTATTGTGCATGTGTAGTATGTATATTTATGTAGTATATTTGGCATATTTAATGGCATTTAGTTAATGCCACTTAGTGGCATGTCTCTGCACCGTTTCCAGTTTGTTGATATGCTTTCTAAGATATGGGCACACCATACAACTGCTGCATACTCCAACTTTGGTGTAACAAAAATTGTGAACAATTTCAAAATTTCTGTTGAAGAAATCCTGTTTCCTAGTTCTGCATCTGTTTTGGTATAACACCTCCTTTTTTACTAGGCCTGCAATTATGAATGCCTTTATAACCAGCTAAGTTGTAGAGTTGGGTATAGTCTTTACTTAGCCAAGTTTCTGTTAAAATGAGGGTCCGTCTAATTACCACAAGCTACCACAAGCTACACAAGCTTCACAAAGCTTCCTGGCAATACGTTAGTAATGAATAAATATAATAGGTTAGGTTGACCTAGCTTAACCTAACCGACGCTTGGATCGTCGACTTGATTTGGCGTCACCAGCTCTTTATTTTCGTCTAATTTCTTTATAAAAAGATCCTTTTTCAGATTAAAATTATGTTTTTTCGTGTTGTACATTCAGCACCAACATTATAATGAGTAAATATATCATATTTATTCATTACTAACGTATTGCCAGGAAGCTGAGTGGGTAGGTCTCGATAAATTTCCTGGTATAATATTATTGTTTGCTATTCTCCATCTTAGACTAGGCAAGTTGAAGTCACCTAGGAAGATAATATGAGGTATCGAGTTCTCCATTTTGTTTATCTGTTCTGTGAATTCCTCGGCCGTTGCATCTGGCGGTTTGTATATTAGAATAATCACTAAATTTATTTTCTCTATTTTTAATCCCAATACCTCTACCACCTCATTTGTAATGTTAAGGAGCTCCGAGCATACAAGGTCTTCCATAGTATACAGACCCACTCCTCCATGTGACCTAATTTTCCTATCACAGTTGTGTACTTTTCGAGACTACATTTCAAATATTCCCTAACATACATGGCTTCTCCCCCCTCTTTGTGTAAAATAGTTTAAATCCATTTATGGGACATTCAGCAAATAGTTCTCTATTTTTTACATTCATCAATGTTTCGGTACGTGCAATAGTATGTATTGTTTCATTGCAGATAACAGCATTTAAATTTTTTTTGTTTCTTAGACTTAGACTCGTACTACCAAGTTGCTGTTGGCAATTGGATAATTTTTTTATGAAGTCATTTGTTATTTTTTCCCCTACTTTAGTAATTTATGCTTTTGATCTCAATTAGTTTTATATCCTAGCTTTTTAATTTTTTCCCCTTATATATTGCCATCTTATCTGTCTGCTTTACATGGCTTAAGCAGAGTCATGTCTGCTTAAGCCTTTGTTATTTTACTAATTTACCTGTTTTAATTATTATTTGTTTTCAAAGTTTAGTTTACCCCATTTTATTTGCTTTTTGCAGTACAATACTTTACTAATAATCTTGTAATAGTAATTGGTAATGTAGCACTTGGCCTTTCTCCTTCAGAATGTATGCACACATTATAGAAAGAAGAAGAGAATACCACACAAGATGGCAGCGTATGTCACGGGCCAAAAAGCGACGCCTAAAAGAACAGGTAAACCTCGAAGTCTTTCAGAGGTTGATAGATGGAAAGCGACTGAATACAGGCAACTCCTTCTCTACACCGGTAAGATTGTACTGAAGGGAATCTTACCCAAAGAATTGTATGACCATTTCCTGACTCTGAGTGTAGCCATTTCTATTCTTGTATCACCTAAATTGATTCAGTTAAATTACAGCCAATATGCACATGATCTTTTGCTGTACTTTGTGTTAAAGGCTCGTGAGCTGTATGGTAAGGATTTTTTAGTGTACAATGTACACTGCCTAACACACATATCCTCTGATGCCAAAGAGTTTGGTAGTTTGGACAGATGTTCAGCATTTCCATTTGAAAATTACCTGCAGCAGGTTAAGAATATGGTTCGATCAAGTAAAAACCCTCTTGTTCAAGGAGGATTTAAGGGATTTACTGGAGAACTTGGCAAAGGTATATTCACAATAGTCGTCTCTATTACTAATGACACTATTGCAGATGAAGGTATCTTTGTAAGATATTGCTATGCCACCTCCTTTTTTTATTAGGCCTGCAGTTGTGAATGGCTTTATTATCAGCCAAGTTGTAGCATACAACATAGCATATATATGTATATGGCATACACACACACATATATATATATATATATATATATATATATATATATATATATATATATATATACATATATATATATATATATATATATATATATATATATATATATATATATATATATATATATATATATATATTCAAAATTCGTCAGTGTACTACATTTTTGTTGTTGCTTTTAGGTGATGCTTTTAACCAGTGTACGTGGGTCTGATTGTGCAACCATGGTTCGAAGAATAATGAAGATATGAACAAACGGCCTGTGGTCACTATACAGTCTGGAAGGGCAAAAGAAGAAATTGGCATTTCTACAAAAACAAGAACTATATAATGTTATTTTAAGTAACCAAAAAATTAAATAATTTTTTTAAAGTTTAAAATTCACTTAAAAATTTAAATTTTAAATTAAAAAATTTTAACCAAAAAACTTAATATTTTTCATATTTGGAACCATTCCATAATATTTTCCCAAGCATAAATGATTATATTTCTATCACTTGCTCTTAAGATTGTTTCATTTAATAGAGGTTGGGCATAATTGTTCTCTGCTGCTAATAGAACTGACTGACTTAGCTATAGGAAAATGTAAACTTAATTGGTTTATCCATTACAGTATTGTGCAGTTTATTTCATGATCCTGTGCTTAATACTTGCATAAATAGTAGATTACAAAATGCATTTTTATATCATTAGTATTGAATAATAATAATGCAAATAATTGACTTATAAATGATGTACAATTAATTGGTAGGTGATATTATATTATTAATATTTTTTCATTCTTGCAAAGCCTTAACAAAGCCATTAACATGTTAATATAAACTTGATCACCTTCCACTTATTTTCTCATGTGCTACCTACATGTACAAAACCTTATTCCTAAATGCATATTTTGTTCTGAAGCTTGTCCTTTATATGTTGTGTATCACCATCTCTGGAGAGTTTTATCTGATTGATGTATAAATTACTTTTAGTTTTACAGAATATTATTGTTACACTGAATTTATTATTATATAAATAACTTAATTTTACAGAATCATCTATCAACGCACATCCACAAGTTGAGGAGGAGGATGTGACCTTCCAGATTTCTCAAGTACTGAAACATAGACCAAACAGGCCTGGTGGATCTAGGTACAAGGTAAAATAATTTAAATTTTTATTTTTTTTTTCCTAATTGTCCGATATATATATATATATATATATATATATATATATATATATATATATATATATATATATATATATATATATATATATATATATATATATATGTCGTACCTATTATCGGCAGACTTGGATACATCTGTGAATATGGAGATAAAGCAGGAGTGTGAATAAAAGTGAGCAAGGAAAATTCGTTTCAGAACTGTAGGAGGGGTAAAAGCTTTACTCATGTGGGGTCAAAACTTAGGAATAGGGACCCACTATAGGGGCAAAGATGGAATGACACAAGGAAAAACATTGGCAAGACGATCCGAGAGAGAGAACCTTGAGAGCAAGACAGTCACACAGAAAGGGGAAGGTGGTGAAAGGGAACAGGGTCCACAGGAGGGGTAATGGTCAAAGTACGACATTAGCAAGAGTGAGGGTGTTGTAGGGACCGCGCAAAGTAGTGAAGACAGTAATGATCACACTGATCCACAGGACACAGGATGCCGGTTACAACATACAGGCTCTGGGTAGGAATCAAATGAAAGGCACCAGAACTGAGGCGTAGCCTAGTACAGTGAAGAGCATCAAGACGACGAAGAGTTGAGGGAAAGGCAGAAGTAAGTAATTATCAAAAAGAAGGGACCAAACCGGGAAGATTATGTAGCACTATCAAATGTGTGGGATAATCAGAGGGCGCTAAATATCACCAAGGACGCTAATACGAGAACAGAAACGCATAAGGCGAACGATATCAAAAGTATCCGAGTCACCAAGAATACCATTGGGATACAAACAACCGCGAGGGACGGTCGGAAAACAAGACACACGCTCGTCCCGGAAGTCAGGACATTCAACAAGGATGTGAACGACCGTAAGAGGGACAATGCAATTAGGATAATGTGCACTCTACATTATGAAAACAGTTAACACTGAAAATCATCACTGAAAGTACTCAGAGTATGGGTAACGATGTGTATTAGTGCTATACCAACGGCTCTGTAGAAGAATGTGGACGATGTACCGAATGTGCATGTAATATATATGAACACATACAGCAATGAAGCACGTCAGTGACTGGGCAAGTACAACTCAAACCGAACTTGCAGGCATATACCTTGCCACTGAATTTTTAAAAGACAAAGGCAGTGGACTTTTATACTGTGACTCGCAGAGTGCACTCCTGGCATTGAACGCACATAGTAGTGACACCCAGAAAATAGTCAGTGATATTCGAATGAATGTTTTAGCTGCTAAAGAAAACAGATTTGAAATTAAATTCCTATGGATACCATCACATGTTGGCATCTCAAGGCATGACACTGTTGATATGCTTGCAAAGACAGCCTGTAGAAAACCAGTGGTAGAAATTGATATGGGTGTTTCATTAGCAGTGACAAAGAGAATACTTAAACAAATATCTAATGCAGATCTCACCAACCTAACAAATTCACAAAGACCTGAAAGTTGTAGCATTAAATATTATGATGAATATCGTGAGACATTCACATATGGGACTATAGAACAAGAACCTAGCAATGTGATGTTATAGTGGCCAGAATACGCCTGGGATATAGACGTATCTGGCAGCTTTCTCAAAACCCAAATGTCGAGTACACAATGTGTCAACTTTGTGAAAGAGAAAACATGCACTCTCTTAAACATTATATTGTAGATTGACTGACTTTCGCCCTCCTGGGCTAAGGTATGCTGAATTGTGTAATTACTATATGAGTACTGGAACACTTGATGATATATTGGACTTGTACCAAAGATTAACCATGTAATGTATCAATTATACAATGTGTGTATGTGATGTAACTATATAACCTGAGCTTGTAAAAGCACCTTAATCACCTTCAGTGATTAAGCACTTAATTGCACACTAGTTTCTCTATCAGCTATCTCACCCTGTCAGAGTAAAAGAGACAAATGTATGTGAATGCATGTGTGTGTGTATATATGTATGTATATATGTATAATGTCAGGAGGGGGGGGGGTAGTATCCTCAACCGCTTGACGAGGGGCGAGTAACAGTATACAAGATATCCCAGTACTTTATCCTGTCCACGGTCGCGAACGTCGGGGTGTCTCTCTCTCTACATGGACACCTATTATGGACCCGAGTCCAGCGTCCGAGCACGGAGCAGTGACGACCACGCCATCTGTGGGTCAGCTCCCGAAACCCCCTCCAAATGGACGACGCCATCTAGTGAGGACGAGATATACCAGCCACAAGGGCTGGTTTCCCGTCCTAATCAGCTCATGACATAGCCGCTGCTGACCTCTGGTGAGGTGACGCTTAGGCAGCAACGCCATCTATGGAGTGGATAGGTGGGCGTTTGTGTCTAAGCCTGTAAGTGAGGTGCCCTAGAGTGTAACTAGTACTGATGACGTGTCTGATTGCAGAGTCGACCTAGGACTGCTGGATTGGACGATGGGCAGTCTACCCAAGGCAGCCATAGTACTCACCTAATTGTGCTTGCGGGGATTGAGCTTTGGCTCTTTGGTCCCGCCTCTCAACTGTCAATCAACTGGTGTACAGATTCCTGAGCCTACTGGGCTCTATCATATCTACATTTGAAACTGTGTATGGAGTCAGCTTCCACCACATCACTTCCTAGTGCATTCCATTTATTAACTACTCTGACACTGAAAAAATTCTTTCTAACATCTCTGTGGCTCATCTGGGTACTAAGTTTCCACCGGTGTCCCCTTGTTTGTGTCCCACCCATGCTGAAGAGTTCGTCTTTGTCCACCCTGTCAATTCCCCTGAGAATTTTGTAGGTGGTTATCATGTCTCCCCTTACTCTTCTGTTTTCCAGGGATGTGAGGTTCAGCTCCTTTAGCCTTTCCTCGTAGCTCAATCCTCTCAGTTCCGGGACGAGCCTGGTGGCATACCGCTGAATCTTCTCTAACTTTGTCTTGTGTTTAACTAGGTATGGACTCCAGGCTGGAGCTGTATACTCCAGGATTGGTCTTACATAAGTAGTATACAGGGTTCTGAAAGATTCCTTACACAAGTTTCTGAAGGCAGTTCTTATGTTGGCCAGTCTAGCATATGCCGCTGATGATATTCTTTTGATGTGGGCCTCTGGGGACAGGTTCGGTGTGATATCAACCCCCAGATCCTTCTCTCTATTTGACTCTTGCAGGATTTCCCCTCCCAGATGATACCTTGTGTTCAGCCTCCTGCTCCCTTCGCCTAATTTCATCACCATAGTGATGAAATTTCATCGTCATAGTATCTTCACGTGTTTGCTGTAGAAGCTGTGAGTCACCCCCCGGATGAACACTGTTGTGTTAGCCTGCCTGCGACGTGGCAGAACCTGGAATTGTCGTACCCGGGGCTGACTGGTGGAGAAGACTAGCCACTGGGGTGTTGTGGTGAGGAGAGTGATCAGCGGTATCACACGAGGCTCCTGCCTAGGGCTCGCAACCCTAGTATCGGTCGTGGAGTGGCCTACGCAGCAGAGCTGATTGGAACCTGCCAGCTACAGGCTGGATTTGTGGTTGAAGGCCTCCACGACGGTGCACCCAGTAGGACTGTGATTTGGCTGGCCTGTGGCCAGGGTAGACTCGTCTAGAGAATCTAAGGATTCATCGTGAGGCCACGAGAAGAGGACCAGGGCTACTCATCGTGAGCACCGTGGGGCATCCCGTGTCTTCGGAGGAAGACGAGTTATTGTAAATAATAAGTGTAGTAATAGCAACCCCGCGTGTGACTGTGATCTATTTATTTATGGTGGTGGTAGCAATATATATTTAATTTTGTGTATTTGTATCCCTTCCCCTTTAATTTACTTGCGTTACGGAACACACCCCTTGAAAGCCACTACTAACTTGGGGCCGGATACCCAAATTCTAATAACATCAGAGAAAGAACCCAGTTGCGACCCAATAGGGCCGTAACAACACCGCCCAGTAGTATTAGCGATAACTGTTACTCACCGTAGCCCTGTGGGTCTTCATTCAATCCTCGCGGCGCCACTGTATGCCTGGAGAGTATCCCAGTCGCTCCCCGGCCGGCCTCTTTAGCCAGAGATGAGTGAGAACACGGTTTGCTCTCTCAACCATGTGCCCGCCCCGACAAGGGCTCTACTACTAACCACAAGGTCGCCAACTGGTGTTTCCCGTGTCCAGTAACACGTCAGTGGTATTGTGGAATTGTGGAAACAGTGGCAAGAGCACACTCAACGGATCTGATATCAGGCAGGTATTTATTTCTACCACTCTCCTTTCAAGTATTATATAGCCACAAGAAATATGGAGGGGATGATACAAACGCGAAGGTATTTTGTATTTTACTTAAAACTCAAGATATCATATTTTTATATCAACAAGCAAACAGCTAGTACATGAAAAAGTCGCTCGCTCTCCACATATAATCAGGAACACACCAAGATGGCAATGCTCCCCCTCACGTCAACGTCAAAATCAGCTGGGCGACTCCCCCCTCACTGCGTGATCTCTTACTGCACTTGTTTGTTGGCGTTAGGCGCCTATTTCTTTAAATTCTCAAGAATCACTATATGTTCAAATAACACAATATTTGCGACAATGGCAATAGAACGCAAATGAATCACTGCACTGATCTTGAGCTCAATCAAACATTTCTATATTAATGAACATAATAATTCACTATCATGGCATAACACACTGTACTTCATATAATGATAACGAATGCAACAAGATATAATACTGGAGTTCTCAGTAATTCCTTTCGTAGGCGAATATTCAATTGATCACTGCACACATGAAAAATTATTCAACACACAAGCATAAATATATATAGATAAATCATAGATATCAATAATAGTAATAATATAAATACTGGGCACATAGCCTAACACCAATAACTGGTACACTTATATATATATATATTCTCTCTCTAAATTATCATATTAAAGTCACATGAAAGAAATTATCGACACGGTAAATTCTTCAATCATTCCAGGTGCCTGCACACACCACATATATATAAATATCGTGAGAGCTCTATACAGCCTCACTCTGCACAACTGTGCCTTACTGTGACATAGACCTAGGTGAGACTTGCTCACGACATGAAAGATACTCTGGCTAAATATATATATATATATAGCTGACTAAAGGGGAATTTGGAGGGAAACTAGAATCACCTACTTCCACCTATCCTCCGGTGAGAGTTGAATTGTACCTCCTGGTACAGGCTCTCGCATCGTGTAGGGAATGCCCCCACACAAACAAAAGGCCCCAAAATCTGTTGGTATTACAAATGGGCTACCTGTAAGCATGGGGATTCGGGAAGAATAAATGGAACATGTACATACGATCACCCTAGAAAGTGCAGGAACCTCCTCAATACAGGTAAATGAACCAAAAGTTGTGAATTCTTTCACCCAGAAATTTGCAAGAACTCTTTGGACAGGAAAGAGTGCTTCAATGCTGAATGTCCAGCTTTTCATATAATAGGTACCAGGCGAATAAAACCGACAGACTACCACTATGAAAACAGCCACTACTCCATCGACCGGGATAATTTTTTAGCAAGAGGAGGAGGAGAAGAATGGCTAAAAATGACCAGACTCTACCACCAACTCGGTCAAATGCTAGAGAGGACGCAAACACAGTGGCCTCCTTACCAGAGCCTCAGATATTAACACCAAGTAAAACATCCAGCACTTCCACTAACACGATAACATCATTTATATTTGCCAATATCCAGGGTATAAAAACACACAAATCCAACAAAGTTCACTTTATAGATGGTCTCCTTCATGAGGCAAATGCAGCCCTAACGGAAACTCTCACAAAGGACTACCTTGATGGTGAAATATGGATCTCAGAATACAATCTCTTCAGATGTGATAGGAAACACCGGCTTCAGGGTGGGGTCAGCCTCTACATCAAAGACACACTCATCTGTACTGAGCTGCTAAACACCTCAAATGATATGGTGGAAGTGCTGATAGTCAAAATAGAGATCCTAAATGTAGTTGTTGTCCTTGTATATAAGTCGCCGGAGGCAAACCCTCAGCAGTTTAAAGACCAACTAATGAAAATAGAGCACTGCTTGGAAAACCTCGCAAATCCAGCTCCGAACATCATCCTGCTTGGGGACTTCAACCTACGGCACCTGAAATGGAAGCACCTGGCTAATACAGTAATATCAGAAAGAATACCAGGAAGTAGCCTAAATGAACAGGCACATGCAAATGACCTGCTACGGATGTGCGATAGGTTTGCCTTAAACCAGCAAATAGTAGAACCAACTAGGAAGGAGAACACGCTAGACCTCATTTTCACTAATAATGATGAGTTGATCGGGAACATAATGATTACAAATACCTGTTACTCAGATCACAACTTAATTGAAGTTCTGACAACCATGGGGAATGGACCTTCAAAACCAGTCCAGATTCCTGGTGGAGGAGATTTCAGCAAATTCAACTTCAATAATAAACAGATAAACTGGGAGCAAATAAACCAGGACTTCACAGAAATAAACTGGGAAGAACAGCTAGAAAATGCAAACCTGAACCAGTGCCTGGAAAAAATAAGCTCAGTAGCACTAGAAATATGTTCAAACCGCATACCCCTAAGAAAAAAGAGAAAGAGATGCAGATTGGAACGGGAACGTCGTTCCCTATATAGGCGAAGAAAACGAATCGTGGAACAACTTGAGAGTCGCACCCTATCTCAAGAACGACGAAAGTTAGGTAGAGAAATAGAAACAATTGAACTCATGCTACAAGAATCATACAAAACCCAGGAGAGGCAAAGAGAGCAAAAGGCCATCAGTGAAATAGAGAGAAATCCGAAATATTTTTTCCCCTATGCAAAATCAAGATAAAAAACCACATCTAGTATCGGGCCCTTGCGAAAGGGAGATGGGACTTTCACCGATGACAACAAAGAAATGAGCAAATTACTGAGGAAGCAGTACGACTCTGTTTTCAGCGAGCCATTATATGCACTAAAGATTGATAACCCAAATGAATTTTTCATGGATATGATACCAACATCAAATCATATATCAGACGTCGCCCAATCCCCACTAGATTTTGAAGAAGCCATAAACAGTATGCCTATGCACTCTGCACCAGGCCCGGATTCTTGGAACTCCATATGCATCAAGAACTGTAAAAAACCACTATTGCAGGCCCTTCACATTCTGTGGAGACAAAGCCTAGATACTGGCGTTATCCCTGACATACTAAAAACAGCAGAGATAGCACCACTCCATAAAGGAGGAAATAAGGCAGAGGCAAAAAATTACAGACTGATAGCACTAACATCGCACATCATAAAAATTTTTGATTGAGTGCTAAGAAGTAAGATCACAAAATACATGGAATCACAGCATCTCCATAACCCCGGACAACATGGTTTCAGAACAGGGCGCTCTTGCCTGTCGCAGTTGCTGGACCACTATGATATGGCATTAGATGCTATGGAAGACAAACAAAATGCTGATGTAATTTACACAGATTTCGCAAAAGCCTTTGATAAATGTGACCATGGTGTTATTGCACATAAAATGTGTTCAAAAGGAATTAACGGGAAAATAGGCAGATGGATCTACAATTTCCTGACTAACAGAACCCAATGTGTAATAGTCAACAAAATAAAATCCAGCCCATCAACCGTGAAGAGCTCAGTCCCCCAGGGTACTGTGCTTGCTCCAGTACTTTTACTTATCCTCATATCGGACATAGACCAGAACACAACCTATAGCACTGTATCATCCTTTGTGATAACACTAGGATTTTCATGAGAGTTGGCAACATAGAGGACACGGCAAACCTCCAATCAGATGTAGATCAGGTCTTTCTATGGCTACAGAAAATAATATGGTGTTTAACGAGGATAAGTTCCAGCTCATGCGCTACGGAAAAATTAAAAATATAAAAACAGAAACCACGTACAAAACTCAGGCAAATCATAACATAGAACGAAAAGGCAATGTAAAGGATCTTGGTGTACTCATGTCGGAAGACCTTACCTTTAAAGAACACAATAAAGTAGCCGTCACAACTGCAAGAAAAATGACAGGTTGGATAACAAGAACTTTTCACACTAGAGATGCTATACCGATGATGATACTTTTCAAAACGCTTGTGCTCTCTAGAGTGGAGTACTGCTGCACAATGACAGCCCCTTTCAAAGCTGGAGAAATTGCTGACCTGGAGAGCGTGCAGAGATCCTTTACAGCTAGAATCCACTCAGTAAAACATCTAAATTACTGGGACCGACTAAAGAGCCTAAATCTGTACTCCCTTGAGCGCAGGCGGGAGAGATACATAATAATTTACACATGGAAAATAATTGAGGGGCTGGTCCCAAACCTGCACACAGAAATAACATCACATGAGACCAGGAGGCATGGCAGGATGTGCAGAATACCCCCGTTGAAAAGCAGAGGTGCAACAGGTACTCTGAGAGAGAACTCTATCAACATCAGAGGCCCGCGACTGTTCAACACGCTTCCACTACACATAAGGGGCATAACTGGCCGACCCCTCACTGTGTTCAAGAGAGAACTGGATAAGCACCTCCAAAGGATACCTGATCAACCAGGCTGTGACTCATACGTCAGGCTGCGAGCAGCCGCGTCCAACAGCCTGGTTGATCAGTCCAGCAACCAGGAGGCCTGGTCGACGACCGGGCCGCAGGGACACTAAGCCCCGGAAGCACCTCAAGGTAACCTCAAGGTAAGGTAACACACACACTGTTGTGTCCTCCAGGAACTCACTCAACGTCCCAAAATAAACGCGTCGTCTCCGTGTTCTGTCCTCTGCAGGTCCGTGCTCCTCCACGTCTTGTAGGGTTGGAGTCGGTCTCCCGGCCGTCGACTTCTCCCAGCTACGGCTAACAACCTACTTCTCGACTGCAGTTGTCCGGATTCCCAATTAGTTTCTTCTTTCACTGCTTCACCGTGGATTGGCCCAGCTGCTACGTCGTCACTGTGAAGCTATCAGACGTCCCAGACGACACTGCCTAGACTTCACCTGCACAGCACCTGACCCTGGAGCACTTGATGCTCAATATTCCGTCAATTCCCTCTTCGGTCCACACATGGAATGAAGGAAGACCTCTCGGCGTACTTGCAGACTACGGGTGACGCGTAAGATCCACGGGATCGGGGTACAACTGTCAAACTGACAGGACCCACCTTCACACATCCGTCCACCTTGACGTTTTGTGTCAGACTGATTCCCTCACGGAGGATCGGCCCAGCCACTACGTCATCACTGTGAAGCTATCAGACGTCCCATACGTCACTGCCTAGACGTCACCTGCACAACACCTGTCCCGGGAGCACTTGTTGCTCAATATTCCATCAATTCCCTCTCTGGTCCAACACATGAACGAAGGAAGACCCCACAGGTGCTGGCAGACCACTGGTGATGCGTAACTCCTCCAGAGATGGGGTAAACTATCCAACTGACAGGACCCCCCAGCACACGTCTGACCTCCTTGGTGTGCTATCTCAGACTGGTGGCGCCAGAGTGGCGCGATGACCGGACCCCCCTGCCTTCGTGACATCATATTTGCCACGGGAGGTTTTCATTGGCTCCCTGTGCCACGTCGCTGTCGGTGACCAATCTGGTGTCACTGACGTTACACAGTTGTGGCAACAAAACAGAGGGGCCAGCGCCATATTGGCTCCCTAAAGGGCCTATACCACAGGCCAAAATACTCTTCTTTTACGAATTTCTCGCCAACGCGAGAACATTACACTCCCCCACATATATCAAACTGCTGCCCGTAATGTACAGAACGCTCGGGTAAAGTGGATATGACTCTTACAGCAGGCGTGGGAGAAATATCAGGGGGGAAACGCCGTCACAATATGTGTGTGTGTGTGTATGTATATGAATGTGTATAAAGTATATATGGAAGCTGATCAGAATTACATTTCACCTTTGTAAATGCACATTACTGCCAAAATGCCAAAACATTCTGGCCAAAGGAGGGAGCAAGGTCGGGGCCTAATGCAGCGGAGGCTGCAGAGCCTGGTCTTCCAACATGGACCGACTCAGGGGCTTGGTTGCCAACCCCACGAGCCTGAGAAGGTAAAGGAGAAACAAAATTTAACATGAGGACGAAAAAGAAACATTCATTCACAAATGTGCCCCCACACCTACCATGGAGGCACAGTTAGAGGCAGGACACCCAACAAGAAGCTATTGCTGATCATGCCGGGGCCTCCTAGGGCTGTGTCGTGAGTATACGCCCCACAAACGCCACCTTAAGAACCGTCAGTCTGTCGAGATCGTGTTCAGTGATGAAAGGAGGATTGGCAATAAAAGGTTCCCCACGCTCTCGACTTTGGGTACTACAGTTCTACGGGTGCAAGAGTATGCCTCCTCAAGCACCCAGGCGTCAAAATAGAAGTAGTCCAAAGGAATAACCAAAACAAGCGAAAGGTTGGCAGGAAACGACAAGCAGATAGGAGAAGAGGGGGGGGGGGGAGAAAAACGAAACAGAAGGGAAAGGAAAAGTTGTTCAGCACAATTAGAGAGGATAGCAGCAGGAGCACAAGGCTACAAAAGGGCAGAGGACTGTCCCAAGGAGCATTACACTCCAGCAGCCGCCCACTAAGCCCCCCTCATGGCATCAATGAGCTGAACAGGGAGGGGGGGGGAGGCAGAAGAGTAAGCAGGACAGCCATAATTGCGTTTAGACAGCATGAGAAAGGAATGTAAAGAGAGCAGCATGCGCCTTTCAGCTCCCCAGGAAGTATGGGACAAGACCTTAAGTAAGTTAAGGGCTTTGAAGCATTCAACTCGAAGGTAAGAGATAAGGGGTGATTAAGACAAGCAAATATCAAAGATTAACCCAAAAAGTTTAACAGAATCCTTTATAAAAGAGGATTACTATAAAGAGGGCAAAGTGGGGTCGAAGAACGACCTGCTTCCGAGTAAAGGTCATAGCACAACTCTTAGTTGGAGAGAACTTGAAGCCATGATTGGTGGACCAGGACGACATGGCATCAATTGCAAGTTGAAGCCGCCATTGGAGAAAAGGCGAGTCATCACCTAGACAGCAGAGGGTAAGATCATCAACATAAGAGAAAATGCCAGAGGGATGGGAGGAAAGAAGACCATTGAGGGTTACCAGGAAAATAGTACTGCTCAGAACACAACCTTGAGGTACACCTTCATATTGCTGAAAAGAGGCAGAGGTTCCCTTAGAATCTCATTCTAAGGGAACGACAAGAGAGGAAGATCTTGAGCTAGAGAGGGAGATTGCCATCAAGGCCAAAAGAACAGAGTTGGAACAGAATGTGGTATCTCCAGGTGGTGTCATACGCCTTTTCCAGGTCAAAAAGGACTGCAACCATGAAGTTCTTCACAGCAAAGGTAGTACAAACATAGACCTCTAAGTTCAGGAGGACATCAGTCATGCAGCAACACTTGCGAAAGCCAAATTGAGAAGGAGAGAGAGGGGGTGATAGCGTTCCAAGAACCATATCAGACAGACACTGACCATACATTTAAAGAGGTTGCAGACACAACTCGTTAAAGCAATGGAGCGAAAGTCTTTAGGGAATGACCACAGAGAACTAGGTTTTCAAATAGGAAGAATAACCGCCTCAAGTCAGTCCTCGGGAACTGAAGACAACTCCCAGACACTGTTATAAACATTCAGTAAATACTGAAATATGTATGGAGGGAGATGTCAAAGTATTACATAATGAATATCATCTGAACCCGCCGCTGTAGAACCACAGAAGGCCAGGGCAGACTGGAGTTCTGAGAGAGAGAGAGAGGAGCGTTATAGAGAAGATGAAGAGGTGTTTGAAAATTTAAGTGACAAGATTCAAGAAGAGGCTTAAGAGTAAGGAAAGGCGGAAGATGAGAATCGGAGCTAACAGTTGAAAAGTGTGAACCCAGTTCGGTTTTGACCGAGACCGGATCTGCCACAATAGAACCACAGAGGTGAAGAACTGGCAAGACATCTGGAAAAAACTTACCCACTAACTTGCAGATTTCCTCCCAGATCAGGGGCAGAGGGGTGTTAGACATAATAGTGGATATGAAAGATCTCCAACTCTCACTCTTAGTCGTACAGATGGCCCTACGGGCCACCACACTTGACTTCTGGCGCAAAAGCAAAGAATCAGGCGTCCATCAACAACGGTGTTTCTTCCAGGCCGCACGCTTACAGTGGACAGCCTGAGCACAGGCTGCATTCCACCAGGGAACACACTTCTGTGCGCCCCAGGAGGTAGAGCGAGGAACAGAGCTGAGGGCAGCATCAAAAACTGTGTCATGAAAGGAGGAGGGGGGCTCGGGAAAGAGGAAAATCAGAGAGGTCGGAAAGAGTAACACAAAGGTAAAGAGGTTCCAAACAGCCTTGTCAAACTTCCACCTAGGAAAGGAGAGGGGAGGGTGAGAAGAAAAGTGAGAAGGATGGGGAAAAGGTCACTGTTATGTAGGTCATCAAGAACCCACCACGTGAAGTCCATATAAAGAGAAGATAAGCAGAAAGATCAATACAGGAAATGGTGGGAATCAACATGAGTGGGTTCACCAGAATTCACTAGTTATAAAGGAAGAGAAGTGAGCACAAATGGTTCAAGAGGGTGTCCCCGGGTGTTTGTCAGAATATCTCCCCAGAGGGTATGCTGACAGTTAAAATCATCCAAAAGGAGCACAGGCTCTGGTAAAGAGTCCAACAAGTGTTTAGGATCATGAAGAGAAAGCGTAAAATTTGAGGGGAGATAAACGGAACAGACTGCATACCATTTACTCACAAAGATACGGACCACAAAACACTGAATGGGTGACTGAAAAAGTCGGGGGATGAAGGGAATATCAAGACAGATCAAGAGAGCAGTAGAGTTATGCGCAGTAAAAGCTGGAGGGGAAAAGAGAAAGTAATAACCACGTAAGTTTTATTGTTTTCTTTTGGGAGGGAGTTCTTTGGTTGTTTTACCTCTTCCCTCACTTCATTACACACACAAATTACAATAGCGTGATGCTTCAATGAACAAATCCACAAGGGCCGTGACGAGGATTCGAACCTACGTCAGAAGAGGTAGAACGGCCTATTGACATAGCTAGAGTGCATGAGGGAGCTGTGTAAAACCCTGGTTTGTGTCTCGGAGAGACTGCAGGATTCAAGTAAGTTCAGTAAAACTTCTGGTTTCAACTCTTTTTACCATGTCGTAGCTCAGTCGATAAGGCAGCGTCTGGGATGATCTCGGACATAGGTTCAAATCCTCGTCACGGTCCTTGTGGATTTGTTCATTGATGCATCACGCTATTGTGATTTCTGTTTTTTTTTTTACAATATTCAAATGACTCTTATGCTGTATGAATCCTAATGTGCTTTATTAGATTTGATTTGTGTGAAAAGTCTTTTTGACACTCTGAACAGTGATATGGTTTCTCTCCTGTATGAATCCTCATGTGTGTTATTAGAGATAATTTGTGTGAAAAGTCTTTTTGACATTCTGAACAGTGATATGGTTTCTCTCCTGTATGAATCCTCATGTGTGTTATTAGAGATGATTTAAGTGAAAAGTCTTTTTGACATACTGAACAGTGATATGGTTTCTCTCCTGTATGAATCCTCATGTGTGTTATTAGATTTGATTTAAGTGAAAAATCTTTTTGACATTCTGAACAGTGATATGGTTTCTCTCCTGTATGAATCCTCATGTGTTTTCTTAGACATGATTTTTGTGAAAAGTCTTTTTGACACTCTGAACAGTGATATGGTTTTTCTCCTGCATGAATACTCATGTGTGTTATTAGATTTGATTTAAATGAAAAATCTTTTTGACATACTGAACAGTGATATGGTTTCTCTCCTGTATGAATCCTCATGTGTGTTATTAGAGATGATTTTCGTGTAAAGTTTTTTTGACATACTGAACAGTGATATGGTTTCTCTCCTGTATGAATACTCATGTGTGTTATTAGATTTGATTTTCGTGAAAAGTCTTTTTGACACTCTGAACAGTGATATCCATTCTCTCCTGTATGAATCCTCATGTGTGTTATTAGAGATAATTTTTGTGAAAAGTCTTTTTGACATACTGAACAGTGATATGGTTTCTCTCCTGTATGAATCCTCATGTGTGTTATTAGATTTGATTTAAATGAAAAATCTTTTTGACATTCTGAACAGTGATATGGTGTCTCTCCTGTATGAATCCTCATGTGTGTTATTATATTTGATTTAAGTGAAAAATCTTTTTGACATTCTGAACAGTGATATGGTTTCTCTCCTGTATGAATCCTCATGTGTATTCTTAGATTTGATTTAAGTGAAAAATCTTTTTGACATACTGAACAGTGATATGGTTTCTCTCCTGTATGAATCCTCATGTGTGTTATTAGATTTGATTTAAATGAAAAATCTTTTTGACACACTGAACAGTGATATGGTTTCTCCCCTGTATGAATCCTTGTGTGTGTGTTATTAGCCATAATTTATTTTTAAAGTCTTTCAGACACATTCTACAGTGATATGACTTTTCTCCTGAATGGTCACTTATATAAATTTTGATATTTTTGAAAGTAGTTTAGACAATGTATTTACTTTTTTTCTCTAAATGTTTTATATGCTATTATGCGAGATGTTTTCATAATATAATTTTGAACATTCAACACTGATGACATTTTTCTTTTGAATAAATATTTGTACAGTTTTCTTGATTGTATAAACCTTTACAGCTATTTGATCCAAAAAGCAAGTATTATCTAATGAAATATTCTACATTTCATTAGTTAAGTCTTGTAGACAATTATTATTAGTATTTGTCTCCTTTATAAATTGTTGTGTTCTTTATAAATCTTAGTAATATATTTGATATATTTTAAATGCATGAGCTTTTATTTATTACTAAAGCAAATATTGTTAAGAGATGCCAAAAACACTTGGACTGTCGGATACATAAATAATTCAAGTAACTACATAGCAATCAGTATAGAGTAACCAGAATAGAGCACACAGGTTAGTGTTAACTCTGTTGTCAACAGATGGCACTCAATATCAGATAAGCAATTGGAATAATCTAATTAACTTTTGTAGGAATATAAAGTAATTTAATTACTTGTCAAAGACACAAGAGAATGGAAAAAAGTTACAATATGTAAACCACTGGTATTATTCATAAATAGTAAGATAATATTGTGCTTATTATATTATAAAATGTGCTACACATAAAATATACTCTACAATATTTCCTGTGAATCAGCAAGTGTAAAAGCAAACATACAAATCTACGTCTCCACATGCGTTCACCAGCAGGAAAGTTAGTGTCCGTGTATAACTTTGTAAATATTACAAATAAATCCTGTGGCAATTTTTTTTTTTAAGATTTAACAAAATGTCTGTGTATAGGAAAATTAAATATATTATAAATTTATTTATAATTATACTGATTTATCATACTGTACATATAGCAACAGCAGAGAGGGATGGTTTATTATAAATACAGCCACAGTATTAAGATGTTTCACTACAGAACCTTATTACAAATATGACCACAGAATTTGGGATGTCTTATTATAAATTTAACCACAGAACTGAGGAATGTCTTATTATAAATACAACCACAGAACTGAGGAATGTCTTATAATAAATATAACCAAAAAACTGAGGAATGTCTTATTATAAATATGATCAGAGAATTGAGGGATGTTCTCTTATAAATATAACCACAGAACTGATGGATGTCTTATTATAAATATAACCACAGAACTGATGGATGTCTTATTATAAATATAACCACAGAACTGATGGATGTCTTATTATAAATATAACCATAGCAAGAGAGTCAGGTACAGTGGACCCTCATGTGGTTTGTCATTTGCAAAAATATACGTATGTGATTTTTACAAGAACTTACTGATCCAATGTACCATGCACATTGTTATTTTTAAATCCCCAATACAGTCATGTAAATATGTGAATAAATAAATAAATTCTGAGCATTAAGAACACTGATATATTATCTTATTTGGAGAGCCTTTTGAGCTTAAGAGCAAATTACCTAAGAAAAAAATCATAATTACTATACAGTATAAAGATTATTTATTTTAATGCTTTCTCAATATTTACAATGGCTCACATAGGAGAAAAAGTATGAAATGTTTTAAAACTGAAAATATATATTAAACTTTTTTATATTAGAACCTGATAATAAAAATAATTAATTTGAAAATCTTAAAATGTATTCTTGCCAAACAATAGTATTAAAAACAATACTGTACCACATACACAATGAACTAATAAATACCGAGATTTTTATATTTATGATACACCAAATTTAATTTAAATACACATTTCCTTTGTTACTATAGTACATGAGATGTTAATAATGCATGACATATTGATAATACATGTAGTCATTGACATGAGTGTGCTGAAGACAGTCTTACCCATTTACATGTAGTATTTCTTACACCATAATGTGTTTCATAATGCTGCTGACAACATGTATGCAGTATATCTGACACAGTGTGGATGCTGACACTGCAGGTATTATTCAACACCACTGGGTCCTGGCACTGCAGGTATTATTCAACACCACTGGGTCCTGGCACTGCAGGTATTATTCAATGCCACTGGTTTCTGGCACTGCATGTATTATTCTTCTGGTGACTGTAGGAGCTGTGAAAGAAAAGATTGAGAGATTACCAAGTCGTTTAAAGTCAACAAATACCAAATACAGAATCTTCGAAATCTAGTAAAGATTTCCCAAATATGATTTTTTTTTTAATAATTCCAATACTATAATGGTTCTTTCTCCAAATAAAACAAAGATATACAGTATAGGTAAAATATATCAGCCAGCAGACTGCTAACAGGTACCAATCCCTGCGCACAGGAATCTTAGCAGATACAGTATATGGAAAATGGCAAACATAATTCCAATCTACAAAAATGGTATCCGAGAAGACCCTCTAAATTATAGACCCATATCATTAACAAGTATGGTAGTTAAAACATTAGAAAAAAATAGCTAACACAAAATGAGTTGATCCATTGTTGTTAACACAACAATGGGTAGAACACCTGGAGAATACAATAATGACATAAAAATGGACAGACGGTATGGTTTTTGAACAGGAAGATCCTGTGTAACAAATCTACTTAGTTTTTATGAATCACAGAGATTCTACAGGAAAGAGATGGTTGGCCAACTGTCTATCTGAACCTAAAAGACCAGCATTGATGTAATGAAATGCCATTTTCTGGGTGAGACCAGAGGCTCCCTAGAGCTATCCGGGCTGATATGAGCGTATTAGACCGTGGCATCAGCCAAGTGAATGGAGTTCTTAGGCCTAACAGGGACCACAAACCAGACCCTAGGCCCCACCTCAGAGAGGCACGAGGAGCAATGGCCTATAGAAAGCCTCGTGAGGTTGGAAGCATTCTATGTCTGCCATCGACCGAGACAGGCACCCAAGAAAGGGTTTGTTTTGGGGTACCTACCTATCTGGTTACAAAATTGCTACTGAAAGCCAAACTGTTGAGAAGAACTCTCCAAACTAAAAACTAACAAACGAGCATGATGTCACAACCATCTCCGTGCCGCTGTCAGTGCAGCTCCCCCTTCCGCAGAAGGGGGAATGGGGAGCTCCAGACCTCCCACACCAGCTATCATCCCCAACTTCAGAGGCTGGATGTCAAAAACTGCGAAAAACCTCCGACCAGAGGAAGGGAGGGTTGCCGGGAAGACTCCGGGTCTAACCCAAAAAATGGCGTTTCATTACATTCAATGCTGGTTTTCTGGGGGAGCCCCTTTGGCTCCCTGGAGCTACTTAACCAAAGATAAAAACAAGAGGGACTTTCCCGGGAGGTGATTGCCACTCGCTCCAGGGACACCATCCAAGCGCCCAATTCCAAGAGAAGCCGGACCTGGGACAAAGAAGTCATCCGAAAGCAGGAGCAATAGACCCAGGGGTTCAGATTGAACAAGTCCAGAATGTACCGCATTGTCTGCACAGTCTCTTTTCAGAACCGGAAACAGGTGGGAAACTGACCTGAGGGATGAGGACTTTTGTCCACACCCAAGCAAACCCACTCCAAGGTGACCCAACAGAGAGAAAGCCTGCCCTGCCAGATCCGAGCCCCCCGAAGAAGGAGGGGCCACCCAATGCCACCGCAAGCTGCATGAAGCGACCTGAAAAGCCGACAAATCGTGGGACCAGGCGTGAGCAAACTGCACGAACCTCTCCCTCCCAATTGCCTCATCAATAGGATGACCAACAAAAGGGCCGAAGCCCCTTATGAAAAGCTGATAGATGAGCAGAGCGATTACCGCGCCAACCAGACGACGTCGGCCCGGAAGGCTGTTCCGACTCTGAAATTGACACCACTGGCATACCACGATAAGAGCAACCTCGAGCCCTGGGCATGACCCTTTTAGGAAGATACCTCACGGGCCCCCACCAAAGAACCAAAAATTCTGACATGGGACGACAACTAGAAACCTCCGTTTGCAGAAATTGCACCATCGCATACTGTGCAAAAATAAAGGACAAAATGGGCAGAGAAAACCTAAGAGCCAGAGCTCAAGCGGATTCTAAGGATTGAGCAAGCACCGCCTGATGGCACCCAAAACGAGAAGCAAAAAACAGACTCTGCCTCCCTTAGGATTGGCACAAACAGCTTCAACAAGGCAGCCGACGCCCGCACCACTGCTGTCAGGGGACATATTTTTCCTGCTCTCTCGTGCACTGAATTAAGTACGAAATTGCATAGTGCACCAGTGATGTGCACCGTGATTCAACTTTCTGAATATAACTTTTCCACAGTCGTGTTGGGTGTCGTTGGACAGCCCATGACATTTGCTAGCCATTGATGTCATTCTGATCGCTGTATCAGGTCTGTGAAGGGAATTACAGGAGGGAGTTGATTTCAGGGAAATTTTGTACAAGTCAAGTGTAGAGAGGGAGGTATGGGGGGTTAACGGCCATAGACCACCCCCCCCCTATCACGTGTCCACCTCGTGTGAGAGGGGGTAGCATCATGGGGCAGGTGTGCCATTGGCTAAGGCTCTTGGGCCTCAGAAATGCTGGACCGTGATTGGCCAAGACGCTGAGGGGTACCTCATGGTACCCCAGGCACAGTGTTGGCGGGAAAAGACATTCTTACCTAGGACGCTGCTTGGGGTGGACGCATTTCCCGTGCTAGGCCAAGCATCGGGAAATACCGCCTGCAACGTTACTCAAGTCACCCCATTCATCTTGCTATCTTTCCGTGTGCCGTGCGTAAGAATCCGGTAATCGGAAAGGGGCTTGTACCGAACCGTGTGAACTTGTCATCTAGCCGCGTAATTGTGGGACGCCATCTTAGAGGAACTGGACTGAGTGAGGCGTTAATTATCGGGCTACAAAAGTGACATCCGCCGTCTATCGTATCTGTGCTTGAAGATACTGCTGGGAGACGTGCTAGAAAAGGTTTCAGTGTTATGAGAGAAACCTTAAAAGTTCTAATTTTGAGGAACAGTGAAGGACTCCGTCTCGGGTCTCGTGTACCGTGTAACACCGTGTACCGTCGTATCCTGGGGTACCGTTTCAAGTGGAAGGGCGTGGTACTGCATCCTTGCTGTTGTGCGCTCACCCTGGCCTGCCTAAGCCGGTGTGTCTGCGCCACTCTGGTCTCTGTGTGTGGAGCTAACCCTGTGGTCTAGGACCCTGTGCTCCACCTGACCACATGTAGGAAGTGAGGACGCCTACGTCATCATCCAGCAGCAGCAACGGGAGTGTAATTGACGTGTATGTGTGAGTGCGAGAAGGTTGCGGGCCCGCATGTGTGATGTAAGTACACTGTTTCCGTTTGGGTAATAAAACTCTGAAGCTGGGTTCGCCCCCAGTGTTCCGTCTGTCCGTTGTCCCTGTGACCACCTGGGGAAGGTGTATGGGAATTGGAGACGTGTGAGTCTACCCTGTTTGCCATCAAGTTGAGGTTGGGCCCAACTGTGATTTATGACGTGTGTGAAGACACCTAGTGACACATTCAGAGGTAGAGTAAAGTGAGTTATTTGCTTCTATTTTTTCTATGTGCCGTGTATGTATTCCTGTAATTTGAATCCCTTTTTCAGCAGTGAAAAGTGGTAACAGGGAGATTTCCCTTGGTTATAAATTTTACTGTTGTGTTGTGGTAAGTGTGAATTATTGGTGGATAATTTACTGGGGGAAGTCATTTACAAGTTTTGTCGTGAGTGGCAAGGATGTACTGTGTTGTACTGTGATGTACTGTGTTGTACCGTGTGTAAACCGTAGACAAGTTTGACCTTGGTGGAAGGCGTTGTGTACTGTGAAGGATTCCGTGAGAATTAACGTCAGTTAACGTCACCGGGGGTCACGATTTACTTAACGAGGTCACTTGTTCGTTGAACATTGTTGTGATTAACGTAGGGACGTGTAAAGGCAACAGTCACAGTGAAGTTCACGCAGTGGAGGAATTGTCAAGTGAAGACTAACGTAGTGTTAACGATTTAACGAGCTGTCGTTAATTGAGTGATTAACGTAAGGGGTTGACGGTCTGTTATGATCGGAGTCAATTGCGCTGTAATTAAGCTGCTGTAATTCATTGGACTGATCAGATCTGTCTGCGGACAGAGTGATTAAGCACTCGTAGCTAATTAAAGATAATTAGTAATCGCCACTTAGTGAATTCACCAGGTGTTGATGTTGTTGTTACACGGAGTGTTGTAACCTTGTGTGTGGTACAGTAGTCTACCCTCGTTAAGGTAATCTTGTCGTAAGACCGGAAGAGAACTGTCAGTTGAGAGACAGTAGGCTTTATCAATACTCGTCTGAATTAATAGGCTGTTGTATTCAGTAATTAATTGGGAATTACTCACCGAATGCTTGACCTTCATGTTGATGTAATTAATTGATTTACGAGTTATTGATGCCATTTAAGTGTCGTTGAGACACGTGTGTATTAACGTAATTGTTTAAATTCAATTAGAGTAACTTTTGTTGTTGATTGTCCTGAGAGACAAGTGTTAACGTAAGATTTTTATAAGGGGTTATCATTCTTGGATTAACCGCCTTGTTACTTGGTACCTCGTTGAGGGCAGCGAGCGCCAGTCAAGTTTTGTGATTATAGTATTGGTCGCCGTGAAGCCGTGACAATATTGATTGCAAGCTTGCGTCACCAGTGGGCACCACTGTGTTCAGTTAGTGTCATTAGTCAGTCAGCGACGACGGGATAAGGATACCGTGGGTCCATCAGGCTGTTGATTAGCTGTTCTTTAATGTGCCACTGGAGTGACAGTAAAGTAACATAAAGTCACTGTGTAGTAGTTTTAGTTCTTGTTTTGTGAATAAATTGTTTTGTTATAGAAAATGGTCGTTTACGTCAAACCTTCCAATATTACTGCCCCACATTTCATGTTCTGCAACGCTTTGCCTGCTTATGTTCATATCAAGTCTGTATCTAAAGCTCGAGTCCATTGCACAGCACCACACTTCTATAAATAAGAAGTGAGAATCCGTCGGCTACCCTTTATTAGTTGTCAACTAGGAGGAGCCAGCGACCTAAGTGACAGGTGTTACCCGAGTGGTTTCGCCTGGCGGTTTGCTCCCGCGGTCCTATGATCTTAGGCTTTAAGATTAAATATCTGCCACTGGCAGCTCTTGCTGTTTAAGGTCTGCCTCTCTTGCGAGGCAGTTACGATTAACGTAACATCAATAGGACTTAATTCTTTTGATAACCTGTCAAAGAAAAAAAATAGCACAACTGCGACCAATGCACCAGAACTAGGATCAGCAACCAACGCCTCCATGTCCTCCTTAAGCCAGGCCGAAGACAGCTTGATGAAGGGAAAAGAAACGCAAGACCGAAGCCTAATGGTCACGGATGAGTAAGTCCTCAGCAACCAGGGCAGCCGAAAGGGAGGGAACCTGTACGCAAAGTTACACAGGCCGACATCCCAAAGAAGGGCAGGGACGAACAAACAAGCAGTGAAGCGTTCAATCTCGCCCCCCAGGGTAAACCTGAACAACCATCAGGGCCTCTCGCCACTCAAGCATGTGGGACCGACAGAACGTATGCCATGCCGCCATTGAAAATATAGGCTATTCTGCCAAAGAGGACGACTCCAGAACCTCGTAACGCACCCAGTAAGGAAAGGAAAAACCAATCACAAATGAGGCAGGATCCATTATTGAGGCACAATCCAGGTCATGCAGGAGATGGCCACGAGCCGCAATGGCCTCCCGCACCTAATGGGGCGCGATGTGGGAGGCCGAAAACCTCTGGAAGTGAGGGACAGAAGTACCAGAGGGATCCCGGGAAGGGGTTGATGCTATATCAAAATCGTATAGGGAGGGAGGGGATAAGAAAACCCCACCCCCTGCAACAACAAACCTTGTTCATAGGGTACCAACACCCAAGCGGGGTCAAATGGAGCCCATGCCCCCCATGTCAACCCCTCCCTTAGCCTCGGGAACCTCCACATTAGGACCCGGGGCCGAGTCGTCCTGCAAACCCTATTCCTCAAGAAATAAGACAGAGTCCACCGGAAAAGTTGGAACAAACAGGGCCCATTGGTCACACCCAGAAGCACCGGCTGGAGAAAAAGGCTCGAATGCCTCCGTCATCACACCAGAAGGAGCATCCCCTGAAACTGCTCGAATCTCACCACCAACTAAACCCTGCCCCAACTCTGAAACCCTTAGACACTTCAGAACTGGGTGCAGAGGGTCGAGGAACAGCAGGGGAAGGACAAGGGAGGCATGGACGAAACAAAGTTGAGGCGATAACAACCCCAAGTTCGAGTCCCTATATGCAAAACCGGGCAGGCTCAGGGCATCCGGGTTAGTAACCAACCCAGCGCACTGCAGCAACCTAAAACACGCATGCAACGCCAAAGCTGCCTGCACCCGAGTATCAAGATCAATGGATTGGATGAACTGGAGTACAAGCAAGGAACACCACTCGCAGGACTCCGGGTCAAAGGTGTTACGGACCCAACAGGCAGCATGAGGGAGGCACAAATTGGTGATTGTCACCCTGAGACAAGGGGACAGAGCAACCCTCAAACTCACACGAAGTGAGATGGGACCCAGAGGATGCATCCATCGGACCACAGAGCCCTAAAGGGGATTTCCAGGGCCCTTAGATGCTCTGCTAAGGGAAGCCCAGGCAAGATACTGATAACCGGCACCCCAAACTATCCAGCGAACTACTAACAGTTGAACCCTCGGGACGTGTACACTCACAGGGACCTAGTAGGACCACCAATTTATATAGAAGGGGTACCAACACCAAGGGGCAGACCCCCACCAGGCAGGAAACAAAAATAAAAGAAAACACCCGCATGAGCGACAACGACCCAGGTGGAACATAGCCGATCGCTATAATCTGGTGAAAACTAGCTGCACAGTACCTTGTGCCCCTACCAGTGACAAAACAAGTGGTGCAAGAAACACCCCACCTGACACCAAGGGCGGGCAATTACCGAAAGCAAAAGATTCCACAGAGGCAGACCCCAAGTGACTTGTGGAAGATAACCCCAAGCCACAAGGGCAATACCTACTGGGCACCTAGGGAAAGGAACCCTAGGCATATGCAGCCCCGAGTACTTGTGAAATTACTCCTGGTTCACACACCACCACAGGACAGGACCACACCACAAGGCACAGCACTGTTAATGACTTGAGCTCGATCAGGGCATTAGTCAATGGAGTTCAGCCTACCGAGGACCACAAACCAGAACCTGGCCCCCTCAGAGAGGTACAGGGAGGAATGGCCCTGGAAAACACCCCACGGTTGGGGGTTTTCCTTATCTGCCATCCAATAGAGTTAGGCACCCAGAGAAGTAGGCATAACAAAACAGACCCCACATGGTAAGAAAACTGCAACCAAAAACCGGAGAGGCAAAACACCCACCAGTCCCAAGTTAACAAGGGAAACAACCAAACATCACACTTTGCCGTCGCACCACTCGTAAGCGCAGCCATCCCCTCCCCGAGAGGGTGATGGGGGAGCCCCGGACCCCTTGTGCCGGCTACCTAGCAATCCAGTTCGGAAGCTAAGCATCCAAACAATGCGAAAAAAAAAGGCGGCAGGAGGGAGGGAGGGAGTTTGACTGGGAGCCTCCAGGGATCACTGAGAACTTTTCGACCTCCAAAAGCACTGCGCCCGAATATTGACCCAAGAAATGGCAAACACGGCAGCCAAAGCAGCAAACTTCCTAACGTCATGGGCGTGCGGACAGATAGCAGGTTGGCTAGACTTAACCACCATGCTGTACGGCCATAATAAATGACAATTCTGTGGTGCGCCGAAAATAAATTCTGTGCAAAAAATTATTTTCTCTTATATTGTTAAATTGTAGCCTCTGATCATGGTAAAATAAAATTAAATATTGTATGTGACATACTATAGCCATGATGGAGCTGAGAAGTTGAGCAAATTATGGGCGCTGAGCGATGAAGCCCTCAGGGTCACTAGCAGACGCCACCTCACTCCCTCTTTCACCAACACCTCACTCGGCAACAATCCTTCTCCCAACATACTCCTTTTGCTGTTATTACACTATATACACACATCATATACAGTATAAGAATCTACATTTGTTTTTCACCATAGCGAACCACTAAGCTGGTATGCTGAGTCCAGACAATAACAGGTTGCCACACAGAATTAGCAGACGATGCTACCTCCCTCCCTCACCAAGATTACTCCTCCCACCATACTGCAAACAGGGCTAATTATCACCACAATCCTATTATCAGAATCCTGGTCACTAAATCCTGTAAATTAATAATTTTCCACAAGTTTATTCTGTAAAGGAACATGAGAAGTCATTTCAAGATTCTAAGATGGACCAAACAATGGTAGGATGCTGTGGCTACCTGCATAGTGCTGTGAACATCTTGAACAGAACATGAGAACATAAGAATAACGGTAATTGCAGAAGGCCTATTGGCCCATATGAGGCAGCTCCTATTTATAACCTCCCACTCATATACATGTCCAACCTATCCCACAAAAGCATTGTGTTCACTGATATCTGGAAATTGTACACAGTCTTTATCACAGTCAGGCTCCTCTCTAATACTATCATGGCTAAATAATACCAGTTACATATATGTTTTGACAATTTTAGGCGATGCCGTGGTCACAAGCTGAACAGCGATGCTGTTAGCTCATGCTGTACTCACCTAATTGTGCTTGCAGGGGTCGAGCTCTGGCTCTTTGGTCCCGCCTCTCAACCGTCAATCAACAGGTGTACAGGTTCCTGAGCCTATTGGACTCAATCATATCTACACTTGAAACTGTGTATGGAGTCAGCCTCCACCACCTCACTTCCTAATGCATTCCATTTGTCAACCATTCTGACACTAAAAATGTTCTAATATCTCTGTGGCTCATTTGGGCACTTAGTTTCCACCTGTGTCCCCTAGTGCGTGTGCCCCTTGTGTTAAATACCCTGTCTTTATCTACCCTATCAATTCCCTTGAGAATCTTGAATGTGGTGATCATGTCCCCCCTAAGTCTTGTGTCTTCCAGCGAAGTGAGGTTTAATTCCCATAGCCTCTACTCGTAGCTCATACCTCTTGGCTTGGGTACTAGTCTGGTGGCAAACTGTGTGCCATCCTTGGTTGATAACTCAGTACTGAGGCTCTCACACTTTAAGAATGTTGCCAACGATTTTCTTTAAAAATGAGGTCTGTTTAAAGGAGTCCTGAGACACAGGATGTGAGCCTCGTATACCCGCAGTAGTATTGAATCGCTCCCTATACCTAAGATCGCCACTCTGCGCACCCCCTGGTTGATACCTGGTTGATGGAGTTCTGGGAGTTCTTCTACTCCCAAAGCCCGGCCCGAGGCCAGGCTTGACTTGAGAGAGTTTGGTCCACTAAGCTGTTGCTTGGAGCGGCCCGCAGGCCCACATACCCACCACAGCCCGGTTGGTCCGGCACTCCTTGGAGGAATAAATCTAGTTTCCTCTTGAAAATGTCCACGGTTGTTCCAGCAATATTTCTTATGCTTGCTGGGAGGGTGTTGAACAACCGTGGACCTCTGATGTTTATACAGTGTTCTCAGATTGTGCCTATGGCACCTCTGCTCTTCACTGGTTCTATTCTGCATTTTCTTCCATATCGTTCACTCCAGTATGTTGTTATTTTACTGTGTAGATTTGGTACTTGGCCCTCCAGTATCTTCCAGGTGTATATTATTTGATATCTCTCTCCTCTTCTTTCTAGTGAGTACATTTGGAGGGCTTTGAGACGATCCCAATAATTTAGGTGCTTTATCTCGTCTATGCGTGCCGTATATGTTCTCTGTATTCCCTCTATTTCAGCAATCTCTCCTGCTCTGAAGGGGGGAAGTGAGTACTGAGCAGTACTCAAGACGGGACAACACAAGTGACTTGAAGAGTACAACCATTGTGATGGGATCCCTGGATTTGAAAGTTCTCATAATCCATCCTATCATTTTTCTGGCTGTCGCAATATTTGCTTGGTTATGCTCCCTAAATGTTAGGTCGTCAGACATCATTATTCCCAAATCCTTTACATGCTGTTTTCCTACTATGGGTACATTTGATTGTGTTTTGTACCCTGTAATATGTTTAAGGCCCTCATTTTTACCATACCTGAGTACCTGGAATTTATCACTGTTAAACATAATGTTATTTTCTGATGCCCAGTCGAAAACTTTATTAATATCGGCTTGAAGTTTTTCAATGTCTTCAGCCGAGGTAATTTCAGACTAATTTTTGTGTCATCTGCAAAGAAAGATACGAAGCTGTGACTTGTATTTTTGTCTATATCTGATATAAGAATAAGGAAAAGCAGCGGTGCAAGGACTGTACCCTGAGGTACAGAGCTTTTAACTGCACTTGGACTAGATTTTATATGGTTGACCGTTACTCGCTGAGTCCTGTTTGACAGAAAACTGAGTATCCAGCATCCTATTTTACCGGTTATTCCCATTGACTTCATTTTGTGTGCTATCACGCCATGGTCACATTTATCGAAAGCCTTTGCCAAGTCCGTGTATATCACATCAGCATTCTGTTTTTCCTCTAATGCCTCGGTGACTTTGTCGTAGTGCTCAAGTAGGTGTGAGAGGCACGATCTTCCCGCTCGAAATCCATGTTGGCCTGGGTTGTGAAGGTCATTGATCTCCATGAAAATGGTGACCTGAATCCTAATCACTCTCTCAAATACTTTTATTATGTGCGATGTTAGTGCAACTGGTCTATAATTCTTTGCCAATGCTTTGCTCCCTCCCTTGTGTAGAGAGGCTATGTCTGCTACTTTAAGTGCATCTGGTATCTTCCCCGTGTCCAAGCTCTTCCTCCACACTATACTGAGTCCCTGTGCTACCGGCACTTTGCATTTCCTTATAAATATTGAATTCCATGAGTCTGGACCTGGGGCCGAGTGCATGGGCATGTTTTCAATTTCTCTTTCAAAATTTAGTACGCTCGTGTTGATATCAGTTATATTTACAGGGGTTTGAATATCCCGCATAAAGAAATTGTCTGGATCTTCCACTTTCATGTTGTTTATTGGAGTGCTAAACATGTCCTCATACTGCTTTTTTAGGATTTCACTAATTTCTTTGTCATCCTCCGTGTATGAACCTTCACTTGTACGAATAGGTCCAATACTGGCAGTGGTTTTTGCTTTTGATTTCGCATATGGGAAGAAGTATTTTGGATTTTTCTTTATTTCCTGAATTGCTTTCTGTTCTAACTGCCTTTCTTCAGTCTCATATGAGTGTTTCAATTTCCGCTCGATTTCTTCAATCTCCCTATTTAAATTATTCGTTCTTTGACGGGAAATTCCTGTCTGCATAAGCAGTTCCGTTATTTTTTTCCTGCGTTTATAGTGTCTGCGTTCTCTTTCTACATTGGATCTCTTTCTGGCTTTCCTCAAAGGAACATGTTTCAGACAGACTTGATACGCTTCCGAAGTCAGTTTTTCTATTCCTTCTGTAGGAAGGAATCTAAGGAGGAAGGAATCCTTCTGTAGGAAGGAATCCCCCGATCTAACCCCCAATCTGATGCTCTGTGTACCCCCAATCTAATGCCTCAAGGCACTCTGTGCAGTGCGGTGGTTAACCCTTAAACTGCACAACACGTTATGACATGTTGAGTAACTGACGCAAACGTGCGCACCCACATGTTTGCGGGAGCGCAATATGACGTTTTGGAGTACTACCCGCTATTTAAACTGGAGTTTAAATAAAAATAATAAAACTCCATAAAAATATGGCATACTATTTAAACGGCCGCCCGCAGATACAAGGGGTTCACATCACCTTCCACAGGGCTCTTGAAAACAGACGCCATTTAAAAAAAAATTGTTGGCAACATTCCCGGGTGTGAGGGCCTCAGTACTGAGTGAGCCACCAAGGCTGGCACAAGCAGCATGAGCTCACAACACTGTTGTTCAGCTTGTGACCACAGTTTCACCTAAAAATGTCAAAAATATATGTAACTGGTATTATTTAGCAATGATAGTATTACAGAAGACCCCCTGACTGTGATAAAAATTACCAGGATTCTGACAATAGCAGGATTGGTGTGATAATTTGTGCTGTGCTGTGAGATGAGTAAAGTTGCGGGTGGGAGGTCTGAAGCATCGACTGCCGAATCTGTGTGGCCACCTGTTGCTGTCTGCACTTACTATATCAGCATAGTGGTTTACTATGGTGAACAAAACATGCAGATACTTATATATAACGTCTGTATATAGTGAATAAAAGCAAAAACAGTATAGTGGGAGGAGAATTTTGGTGAAGGAGTGAGTGGCAGCCAGTGGCTGGCTGGTGTGCCGGCCACTCCTTGCTGCTTTTTGACTCAGCTTAACAACTTAGTGGTTTGTTATGGTAAAACACACATGTAGATACAGTATCGACTCTATTTAACAGTCTCTTATTTACCAATCTGCCGGTTCCATTGACCGGTTTGGGAGACCCAGTATCTGGAACCTCATATACCGGTCTGGCGGTCGATATTGGGTTTGTTTCGGTATCGGCGGGCCCTCACATGGCAATGGGCCACCGACCCTGAAGGTATTGAGGGAGGGATGGGCGGTAGTGATTGATGGAAGGAGGCATTGAGGGGGAGAGGCAGGGAGGGATAGAAGCAGTGAGGGAGGGAGAGTGGTGGTGGTGGTGAGGGAGGAAGTGTGTTGGTGGTGGTAGTGAGGGAGGGAGTGTGTTGGTGGTGGTGGTGGTAGTGAGGGTGTTGGTGGTGGTGAGGGAGGCGGAGGGAAGGATTGCTGACCAGGCGACGGTTGCTAAACCTCTCACTCGTACTGTATTAAAAGTTTTAATCTTAGCAGTAAAATATTTATGCCAAAATATGTTAATTTTTGTGTATTACTATACATTATTAATCATTAACATGTTTTATTGTTCCCTGTTTATTAATTAAACATATATAGTTTTAGGAATTATGCGCAGTTGGCATTTTTGAGCAGGGGCTGACAGACATGTACGCCTCTACATCTAGCCTCGACCCCGTTAGTAACTCCCTTGACCCTGTTAGTAGCTACCTCCTCCATAGCCTGCTGTTCTCATGTTATGAGGAAGGCAGAGAGGCAGTGAGGCAGTGATGGAAGACATTGAGAGAGGGATGGAAGGCACTGAGGGAGGGATGGGAGGCAGTGATGGAGGGAGGCATTGATGGGGAGAAGCAGGGAGGGATAGAAGCAGTGAGGGAGGGAGGGTGGTGGCGGTGAGGGAAGAGTGGGGGGGTGAGGGAAGAGTGGGGGGTGAGGGAAGAGTGGGGGGGTGAGGGAAGAGTGGGGAGGGTGAGGAAAGAGTGGGGTGTGAGGGAAGAGTGGGGTGTGAGGGAAGAGTGGGGTGTGAGGGAAGAGTGGGGTGTGAGAGAAGAGTGGGGGGTGAGGGAAGAGTGGGGGGGGTGAGGGAAGAGTGGGGGGTCAGGGAAGAGTGGGGGGGTGAGGGAAGAATGGAGGGGTGAGGGAAGAATGGGGCGGTGAGGGAAGAGTGGGGGGAGGGGTGAGGGAAGAATGGGTGGGTGAGGGAAGAGTGGGGGGGTGAGGGAAGAATGGGGGGGTGAGGGAAGAAGTGGGGGGGGGTGAGGGAAGAGTGGGGGGGGTGAGGGAAGAGTGGGGGGGGTGAGGGAAGAGTGGGGGGGTGAGGGAAGAGTGGGGGGGGGGGGTGAGGGAAGAGTGGGGGGGTGAGGGAAGAATGGGGGGGGGTGAGGGAAGAATGGGGGGGGGTGAGGGAAGAATGGGGGGGGTGAGGGAAGAGTGGGGGGTGAGGGAAGAGTGGGGGTGAGGGAAGAGTGGGGGTGAGGGAAGAGTGGGGGTGAGGGAGGGAGGTGTGTTTGGTTACTATGGTTCACTTGTTTGTGTGGTCCACTTGTGTGATCCAACTTGTCATATGAAGGAATTATTAATTGTAATCTGTGATAGAATGGGCACTAACACAGGAACTAACTTGCAACGCAATTACACAATGAACTGTATTTCATTTTAGTTACATAAAATATATCTTACCAGAATGTTACTTGAAATATTACCAACACTTCACGAACTTCATAAATACCAGAGCCCTGCATTTAACGATCTGGGTACAGCCCCATATAGGTCTTTAAATCGAATGGACACTGTATTTATATATAACATGTATATATAGTTATAATACAGCAAAAGGAATGTTGGGAGAAGCCATTTTGATGAGGGAGGTGGCATCATGTGCATGACTTGTCATGCTGTGTAAGGGAGGCCACTATGCTCTTTAGGCACTATACCAGCTTAGTTGATCAGTTATAATGAACAAAAATGTAGAGACATATATAATGTGTGTATATAGTGTAATAACACCACAAACAGTATATACTTGAAGAAGGAATGTTAGTGCATCTTGCCTTGAACCAGTGAGGGAGGGAGGGATGGAGGGGGGGAGGGAGGGACGGAGGGGGGAGGGAGCATCAGTTGGGTTGTGGCAACATTTTACTGTCTGCCGTCACCATACAAGATTAGTGATTCGCTATGGTGAACACAAATGTAGATACAGTGGTACCTTGGTTTAAGAGTTTAATCCATTCCTGGAGACAGCCCGTATTCCAAAAACTCATAATCCAAAGCTAATTTCCCCATAAGAAATAATGGGAAATGAATTAATCCGTTCCTGACTACCCAAAATCCTCACTTCAAACTAAATTTTCTGGGGGGAGCCCCGTCGGCTCCCCGGAGCTATCCCAGGCTGATATGCTAATGTCAGACTTTGGCATCAGTCATGTGTATGGAGTTCTTAGGCCTACCGGGGACACGGCCAGAACCGGGCCCCCTCAGAGAGGCAAGGGGAGCAATGGCCTATAGAAGCCCCCGTGTAGTTGGAAGCATTCTATGTCTGCCATCGACCGGAACAGGCACCCAGAAAGGTAAGCGCCCCAAAACAAACCCCTATTCTGGTAAAATTGCTACCTAAAACCGAACTAGTGGATAGAACTCCCCAACCGAAAACAAGCAAACTAGTGTGACGTCACACACTGCCGCGCCGCTGTCTGCGCAGCTCCCCCCTCCCCGGGAGGGGGAAGGGGGAGCCCCAGACCCCCTGCGCCGGCTACCCACACCTCAGTTCTTGAGGCTGATGCTATAGGCGATGGTCGTGTGCTCTGGCTCCGGTGTCGCTACTGCACTGTGCTTTGCGTGTGGTGTTAGTTTTGTGGGTGCGAGAGCCGGGAGTTATCTTCAGTACTCGGGCTGCATGCGCCTAGGGCTGCCTTCCCTAGGTGCCCTGTAAGTACTGCCCTTGGGGCTTGGGGCCACCTTCCACAGGCTCCTCGGGGTCTGCCTCTGCTGGTCCGTTTTACCTTTCGTTTTTTCGGCGCCTGTTTGGGCTCTTGGGTGTTCTGTTCTCCCTTGTTACCGGCAGGTAAGAGGCAGTTTGCACTGGTAGGGGCGCAGGGTGCTGCTCAGCTTGTATTTCCCGACATCGCGGCCGGCTCTGTTCCTTGGGGTTCGCTGTCCTCTTGCGGGGTTTTGTTTTTCTTTTTTTTGCCTGGTGGGGGGTTCTGTCATTTTATTCAGTTTGTTTTTGCCCTTCCACTGTTCTCCTCGGTGGCGCCCCCTGCTAGGTCCCCGTGAGTATACACGTCCCTGGGGTTCAGCTTTAGAAGTTTGCTTGGTAGTTTCGGGTTCTTGGTGAACTGGAGGAAGTCCCATCTGGTTCCCTCTCAGGTTCGGACTTAGCTGGGTCTCGTGTGGGACTCGAACCGCCTCCTTGTCTCTCCCTCCGGAGTCTCTCCTGCGGCTGCGGTCCCGCCTTCGTCTGTTTCTGGAGGGCCCTCGGGTCACCCGGCGGTTGCTCGAGGGGCTGTGCGGGAGCCTGAACTTCGCGATGGTGGTCTACCGTCGGGTCGGGTTTGGCTTCGACGGCTGTTCTGGTTCCTTCGGGGTTCCCCCTTCCGCCTCTCTCGCGATCGCAGAGTTCGACCCCCGGGGGACTTGCGTCGGTTGCTGCGTCACCGGCTTCCTCTTCGGGTTTTTCGGGGTTCAGTGCCTTGGCGCCTACCCGAGCCCTCGCTCGATGTGTACACGGATGCGTCGTCTCTCGGCTGGGGTTTTGTGACCAGTGCTCACCAGGCCGGCCAGGGGCGTTGGGATCCGTCCTTCCGTCGAGCTCACAGTACGGTGCGGGAGTTCGCGGCAGTGTGGTTTGCTCTGGGGAGGATTCGGGTGGCCCGCGGATCGACGATTCGGCTCCATTCGGACTGCTCTCCGGTTTATTGCCTGAACCGCGGGGGTTCGATGCGGTCCTTGTCTTTGGGGTTGGTCACTTCGGGTGACTCGTCTGCTGAGTTCTCGGGGTTTGGCTCTCCTGGCGGTTCACGTACGGGGCGTGTCCAACGTCTTGGCCGACGCCCTGTCTCGCTTCGTTCCCCTCTCCACGGAGTGGACGGTCGACGACGAGTCCTTCCGTTGGCTTTGCCAGACGTTCGGGCGCCCCGAAGTGGACCTCTTCGCGTCGGCGTGGTCGCGGCGTCTTCCCGTTTATGCGGCGCCCTTCCCCGATTGCGAGGCGTCGGGGTCGATGCCTTTCGGCTCGACTGGTCGAGGTGGGGGTTCCTGTACCTCTTTCCCCCGGTTCGGCTGTTGCTCCAGGTCCTGACTCTCTTAGAGACTTACCGGGGGAGAGTTGTCCTTCTGGCCCCTTGGTGGCCGGCCCAGCCTTGGTTTCAGGCACTGGTTGCTCGGTGTCCGAACCCGACGGTTTTCCCGCGGCTCCGCCTCTTTCAGCAGATCGGGCCGGTACGTCACGTAGCTGGTTCGATCTTCTCCTCGAGTCTTCGCGTATGGTTTTTTTGACTCGAGTCTATCATCATCTCTATGGTGATCAGGTGGCCGCCTTGTTGGTGTCCCACCTGAGGGCTTCTTCTCGGCGGCAGTATGAAGTTTCCTGGCGGTCCTTCCGTTTCTTTTTGCGTCTTCGTCGTGTTAGCTCCTTGTCTGTTCGGGTGGTCTTGTCCTTCCTCTCGTGGTTGTTTCAGGACCGTCATCTTATGCCTAACACTGTCGCTTCGTATCGTGCGGCGCTGGCGGAGCCGCTTCAGCTTGCTTTCGGTATCGATGTTACGTCTGCGCTGTTTCGCAAGCTGTCTCGTGCATTGTTTCACCTCCGGCCTGCTCATGCGTCGCCTGAGCCGTCCTGGTCTTTGGACAGAGTGCTCGCTTTCCTTTCATCTCCTCGTTTCGTTGTGGCCCCTTCGGTCCAGGATTGTTTTTCCAAGGCACTTTTCTTGTTGGCTTTGGCCTCTGGGGGTTGGGTAGGGGAGCTTCATGCTCTCCTCCGGCGCAGGGGTTTCTGCTCTTTTGGTTGTGGTGATAGTTTTGTTCGTTTGCAGCCGTCTCCTTCTTTTCTGGCGAAGAATGAGACTGCTGCGTTCCGGAGGGGTCCATGGGTGGTTGATGCTTGGTTGGTCAGGCCGGGGGTGCATCATGTTTTGTGTCCGGTTGCGGCGCTTCGCCGTTATTTGCGCGCCACAGCTTCTGTGTCCGGGGACGCGCTGTGGGTTGATCCGGTTTCCCTTCTTCCCTGTTCGCGGGTTCGGGTCTCTCAGGTCGTCCGCAGGGTTATTAGGTCCAGCCAGCCTGTGGTCTATCCCCGTGCCCATGACGTTCGTAAGTTCGCGGCTCTTGCTGCCGTCTTTGGGATATGTCTTGGTCTGATATTCGGGCGCGGGGATTTTGGCGGTCGAACAGGGTCCTGGCTGCTCGTTACCTTGTGAATGTCCCTGGGCCTCGTCGGGCCTGTGTTGCTTTGGGTTGGTGGTTGCAGCCAGATGTCTCGGCTTCGAGTTGAGGGGTCAGCGACGACCGCCTCCCGGGTAAGTCCCTCTTTTTCTGTCTGTGGGTAGTTAGCTCCGGGGAGCCGACGGGGCTCCCCCCAGAAAACCAGCGTTGAATGTAATGAAACGCCATTTTCTGGGTGAGTCCCGGAGGCTCCCCGGCATCCCTCCCTCCCTCCGGTCGGCGGTTTTTCGCGTTTTTGACATCCAGCCTCAAGAACTGAGGTGTGGGTAGCCGGCGCGGGGGTCTGGGGCTCCCCCTTCCCCCTCCGGGGAGGGGGGAGCTGCGCAGACAGCGGCGCGGCAGTGTGTGACGTCACACTAGTTTGCTTGTTTTCGGTTGGGGAGTTCTATCCACTAGTTCGGTTTTAGGTAGCAATTTTAACCAGAATAGGGGTTTGTTTTGGGGCGCTTACCTTTCTGGGTGCCTGTTCCGGTCGATGGCAGACATAGAATGCTTCCAACTACACGGGGGCTTCTATAGGCCATTGCTCCCCTTGCCTCTCTGAGGGGGCCCGGTTCTGGCCGTGGTCCCCGGTAGGCCTAAGAACTCCATACACATGACTGATGCCAAAGTCTGACATTAGCATATCAGCCTGGGATAGCTCCGGGGAGCCTCCGGGACTCACCCAGAAAATGGCGTTTCATTACATTCAACGCTGGTTTTATACCTAATTCATCTAAATAAACCTACAAAACCATGTTCAAGTTATTACTTACCTTGCTGATGACTGCTGTTGGCGTATGGAAGATGGTAAGGAGGAGAGGAGAAGAGGTGTTATTGTTTGGAAGGGGTACCGCCCCTTCCATTATAACATCAGGCAGTGAGGACTTCACTGGTGTGCACACACTGGCACGTTTTGCCTGCATACCACTAAGACTTGCTTGTCTTACTAAGAATCTATCTAAAGACACTTGTTTTTCCCTATATTTTAACACTTGTCTGTAGTAAGACATCACATTGTCATTTAAAAGGGTCAGTGCAACAGCCTGCTACAGCTTTATCTGGGCGAGTTTTTTCAACACAACTTTGCAATTCTTCTCATACTTCACACATTTTCTTAACACTTTAGCGTTATCACGGTGCTCGTGAGCATTACCACTTTTGTGTTGAGGTCGCACAGCGGACTCGCTCACGAGTCACGAGAAAAAATATTTCTATAATCTCTATTTGTTATGCGATCGACTTTGGGATAGTTTGAAATGTTTGCCATGAAATTTCCGTTTTCTCTAATAGCCGCATAGCCTATTTGAGAGAACAGCATAGCATTGCACCATCGAGGTAAGACAATTGTATGTGACATGACAGAGTAATCAACGTAGTTTTATTTGGTGCGGTCTAAACATTGTGTGAAATTTTATACTTATGTTCTTCTAGAAATTCTATTGCGAACACATTGGTACAAAATGAAATACGTACATAAAAATTAATGTCAAAACAGTGAAAAGAATATACACTTTTCAATAGGGGTTTCGCCGATGTGCCGTCACGGGTAACACTTCGGCCACTTCCCACACTCTTGCGGGCGGGCTGCGACATTGATTCTACATTTATATGCATATGTCCGTGTAGGGAATTTTATTGCGATCTCAGTGATACCAAATTTAATGCTGTAGGACAAGTGTGGAGTTGACAACCCTGAAAAGAGTAGAAACATTTCGTCGCTGTTTGGCACTCACGGCTAGTGATCAACGTAGCTCTTTATTTGATGCTGGTCTAACTCATGTTTGGTGACATTTTATATATAACAACATCTTTTATGCTCAAATGGCCAAAAATCCGACAAAAAAAATAAATTCTTGTGGAGAATTCAGGCTGTCGGAAAATCCGACACCATTTAATAATCATACAGATAATAGCTGTGTTGTATAAACAAGTTACCCATAGAAAACGTAACTTGTAGTGGAATTACCGTCTAAAGAAAACGGGATATCATCACCACATACTATTATAATTCACCAGCTATTCTGCTGGGAATTATTCTTAAATACATTAGTCTTTGGACTTTACCATCATAAAAACATCTTATATAAATTAACTTAATTATCAATATTAAAGTAGAGTAAATGTGACCCTTCTATCACTTTCTGACATGTGGACAAAGTAGGCCAGGCGTGAGGGAGGAAGGGGGGAGCCATTGTTGTGTCACCTCCGAGACGTGTGGAGCAAATTCGGCTCCTATCATTCTGGACAATGTCGGCCAGTAACGTCAATAGTATGGAGTGTTAAACAGCCATTGTTTATATTGAGACCAGAGGCTCACACGGGAGCAAATTCGGCTCCTGTTAAATTTACTTGGACGTAGTGTTATGGAAACCAAAGGTGTACCATTTTTCAACACGCTGTCTACATATCAAGTTAAGTCTATCCGAAACCCGTTTATCATTCATTTATGGCCATTAATGTCAGGATATAGGGTGACCCGGTTAGATCACGTGGAAGCCTCAAACTAAAGGTAATTAAGCCAGGTCTTCAATGTTCCATGTACAGTTTCTCTGAAATACTTGTCATATATAGGATTCTGGCTTCACAGCTAGCGCACTTTTGACAGGTCAAGACGAGGAAGGAAGATTTGTGCACCAGTTACTGGGTGATATGGAAGCTACCTCAAAGAGGATAATTTGGTGTCTACACCCTAGTTATACCTGGTGGACTAACCTGCTGTACTATAAGATAAGGAACCTTTTCAATGTATGTAGTTAATTCCTGTAGTTTGATTGGCTGCATATATATTAATTTAATAAACCCCCCCTAATGTGTAGAGGATCGATTTGTGAGATTGAGATTATTGCAGAAATACAGTCCACTTATCATTATACAAATTGCTATCGAAGTATATAAATTAACGTAAATATAAATTCATATAAATTAAATAAATATAAATCTCACAGGTCGGTTCCCACACAGGCGGCATAGTCACTGGGCGCAAGGTACCGGTAAACTGAGGCGCGATCGCCATGCCACCACGTGCTAGTCGGCCTGTACGTGTATCAACACCCTCGTCTTCCAAGGCAAATTTTCCGAACAAATCCTGCTTGTATTCCGAAAAACTCATATACAGGGACACTCGTATTCCGAGGTACCACTGTACTTATATATAACGTGTATATATAGTGTAATAACAACAAAATGAGTGGTGGGAGAAACCATTTTAGTGAGTGAGGTGGCATCATCTGCAAGACTTGTCATGATGTGTAAGAGTGGCCACTATGCTCTTTGGGCATTATACCAGCTTAATTGAATAGCTTAATTATACCAGCTTAACTGTATATAGTGAATAAAAGCAAAAACAGTATGGTGGGAGGAGCATGTTGGTGAGTGAGGTGTTGTTGAGGGAGGGGGTGGTGGAGAGTGGCTGGCTGGCTGGAATGTGGTGGCCACTCCTCGTTGCTTTTTAACTCGCCATATCATCTTAGTGGTTCATTATGGTGAACAAATCATGCTGATACTTATATATAACCTGTGTATATAATGTAATAACCGCAAAACTATTTGTTTATTGTTTTATGAACAAAATAATTGAATCAGTAATATGAACACCATAATTTTGAATACAGTATAGCATTGATTCACACATTTTATTATATAAATATATCACACTACACACGATTGAATAATATTACTGCAAAAAACCAGCGTTGAATGTAATGAAACGCCATTTTCTGGGTGAGTCCCGGAGGCTCCCCGGAGCTAACCCAGGCTGATATGCTAATGTCAGACTTTGGCATCAGTCATGTGTATGGAGTTCTTAGGCCTACCGGGGACCACGGCCAGAACCGGGCCCCCTCAGAGAGGCAAGGGGAGCAATGGCCTATAGAAGCCCCCGTGTAGTTGGAAGCATTCTATGTCTGCCATCGACCGGAACAGGCACCCAGAAAGGTAAGCGCCCCAAAACAAACCCCTATTCTGGTTAAAATTGCTACCTAATACCGAACTAGTGGATAGAACTCCCCAACCGAAAACAAGCAAATTAGTGTGACGTCACACACTGCCGCGCCGCTGTCTGCGCAGCTCCCCCTCCCCGGGAGGGGGAAGGGGGAGCCCCAGACCCCCCGCGCCGGCTACCCACACCTCAGTTCTTGAGGCTGGATGTCAAAAACGCGAAAAACCGCCGACCGGAGGGAGGGAGGGATGCCGGGGAGCCTCCGGGACTCACCCAGAAAATGGCGTTTCATTACATTCAACGCTGGTTTTCTGGGGGGAGCCCCGTCGGCTCCCCGGAGCTAACTACCCACAGACAGAAAAAGAGGGACTTACCCGGGAGGCGGTCGTCGCTCACCCCTCAACTCGAAGCCGAGACAACTGGCTGCAACCGCCGACCCAAAGCAACACAGGCCCGACGAGGGCCAGGGACATTCACAAGGTAACGAGCAGCCAGGACCCTGTTCGACCGCCAAAATCCCCGCACCCGAATATCAGACCAAGACATATTCCCAAAGACGGCAGCAAGAGCCGCGAACTTACGAACGTCATGGGCACGGGGATAGACCGCAGGCTGGCTAGACCTAATAACCCTGCGGACGACCTGAGAGACCCGAACCCGCGAACAGGGAAGAAGGGAAACCGGATCAACCCACAGCGCGTCCCCGGACACAGAAGCTGTGGCGCGCAAATAACGGCGAAGCGCCGCAACCGGACACAAAACATGATGCACCCCCGGCCTGACCAACCAAGCATCAACCACCCATGGACCCCTCCGGAACGCAGCAGTCTCATTCTTCGCCAGAAAAGAAGGAGACGGCTGCAAACGAACAAAACTATCACCACGACCAAAAGAGCAGAAACCCCTGCGCCGGAGGAGAGCATGAAGCTCCCCTACCCGACCCCCAGAGGCCAAAGCCAACAAGAAAAGTGCCTTGGAAAAACAATCTTGGACCGAAGGGGCCACAACGAAACGAGGAGATGAAAGGAAAGCGAGCACTCTGTCCAAAGACCAGGACGGCTCAGGCGACGCATGAGCAGGCCGGAGGTGAAACAATGCACGAGACAGCTTGCGAAACGGCGCAGACGTAACATCGATACCGAAAGCAAGCTGAAGCGGCTCCGCCAGCGCCGCACGATACGAAGCGACAGTGTTAGGCATAAGAAGACGGTCCTGAAACAACCACGAGAGGAAGGACAAGACCACCCGAACAGACAAGGAGCTAACACGACGAAGACGCAAAAAGAAACGGAAGGACCGCCAGGAAACTTCATACTGCCGCCGAGAAGAAGCCCTCAGGTGGGACACCAACAAGGAGGCCACCTGATCACCATAGAGATGATGATAGACTCGAGTCAAAAAAACCATACGCGAAGACTCGAGGAGAAGATCGAACCAGCTACGTGACGTACCGGCCCGATCTGCTGAAAGAGGCGGAGCCGCGGGAAAACCCTCGGGTTCGGACACCGAGCAACCAGCGCCTGAAACCAAGGCTGGGCCGGCCACCAAGGGGCCAGAAGGACAACTCTCCCCTGGTAAGTCTCTAAGCGAGTCAGGACCTGGAGCAACAGCCGAACTGGGGGAAAGAGGTACAGGAACCCCCACCTCGACCAGTCGAGCCGAAAGGCATCGACCCCGACGGCCTCGCAATCGGGGAAGGGCGCCGCATAAACGGGAAGACGCCGCGACCACGCCGACGCGAAGAGGTCCACCTCGGGGCGCCCGAACGTCTGGCAAAGCCAACGGAAGGACTCGTCGTCGACCGTCCACTCCGTGGAGAGGGGAACGAAGCGAGACAGGGCGTCGGCCAAGACGTTGGACACGCCCCGTACGTGAACCGCCAGGAGAGCCAAACCCCGAGAACTCAGCAGACGAGTCACCCGAAGCGACCAACCCCAAAGAGACAAGGACCGCATCGAACCCCCGCGGTTCAGGCAATGAACCACCGGAGAGCAGTCCGAATGGAGCCGAATCGTCGATCCGCGGGCCACCCGAATCCTCCCCAGAGCAAACCACACTGCCGCGAACTCCCGCACCGTACTGTGAGCTCGACGGAAGGACGGATCCCAACGCCCCTGGCCGGCCTGGTGAGCACTGGTCACAAAACCCCAGCCGAGAGACGACGCATCCGTGTACACATCGAGCGAGGGCTCGGGTAGGCGCCAAGGCACTGAACCCCGAAAAACCCGAAGAGGAAGCCGGTGACGCAGCAACCGACGCAAGTCCCCCGGGGGTCGAACTCTGCGATCGCGAGAGAGGCGGAAGGGGGAACCCCGAAGGAACCAGAACAGCCGTCGAAGCCAAACCCGACCCGGCGGGTAGACCACCATCGCGAAGTTCAGGCTCCCGCACAGCCCCTCGAGCAACCGCCGGGTGACCCGAGGGCCCTCCAGAAACAGACGAAGGCGGGACCGCAGCCGCAGGAGAGACTCCGGAGGGAGAGACAAGGAGGCGGTCCGAGAGTCCCACACGAGACCCAGCCAAGTCCGAACCTGAGAGGGAACCAGATGGGACTTCCTCCAGTTCACCAAGAACCCGAACCCGGCGAGCTGGGAAAGAACCAAATCCCTGGCTAGCAAGCAAGCGGACTGGCTGGGAGCCCAAACCAGCCAGTCGTCGAGGTAGGCCAACACCCGAACACCTAGGAGACGCAAACGAGCCACCACAACCCGTGTAAGGCGTGTGAACACGCGAGGTGCCAGGTTCAACCCGAACGGGAGACAACGAAAGCGGTAACTCAGACGCCCCACTACAAAACCGAGCCAGTCCCTGAACCGCGGATGAATCGGGACATGCCAATAAGCGTCCCGGAGGTCCAGGGACACCATCCAAGCACCCGGCTCCAAGAGGAGCCGAACCTGAGACAGCGTAGTCATCCGAAAGGAGGGGCAATGAACCCAGGGGTTCAGACGGGACAAGTCCAGAATGAACCGCAGGTCCGCGCAGTCCCGTTTCGGAACCGGAAACAGACGGGAAACCCATCTGAGGGACGACGTCGTTTCGACGACGCCCAAGCGTACCCACTCCAAGACGACTCGACAGAGCGCAGGGGAAGAAGCCTGCCCCGCCAGCCCCGACCCCCCAAAGGGGGGAGGGGCCACCCAACGCCACCGCAGGCCGCGAGACACGACCCGAAAGGCCCACGAATCGTGGGACCAGGCGCGGGCGAACAGCGCAAGCCGCCCCCCATCGACCCACCCCCACCCCCGTCAAAGGGGCAAACCGCGAAAGGGCCGGCGACCCTTACGAGACCCAGAACCCCGCACAGCGCGAACACCGCGCCGACCAGACGAGGGAGGGTCCGCAGGAGGAGCCAACCCCAAACCTGACACCAGAGGCCTACCACGACGAGAGGAACCCCGAGCCCTGGCACGACCTTTCCGGGAAGACCCACCCCGGGACCCCCGGAAAACCAACAAGTCCGACATCGGACGACAAGCCGCCGACGCAGCCTGAATAAACTGCGCCACGGCCGACTCCCCAAACAGGAGAGGACAAAAAGGTGAAGAACGCCTAAGAGCCAGAGCCCAAGCAGATTCCACGGAGGAACCCAGCACCGCCTGCCGACACGCGAGACGGGAAGCATAGAACAGGGAAACCGCATCCCGCAAAATCGGCGTGAACAGCTTCAACAAGGCAGCCGACGAACGCGCAGCCGAGGACAAGGTGCCGGACCCCGGGACGGACCCAAGCGTCCCCACATCCTCCACGAGCCAATCCGAAGACAGCTCCAGGAGGGAAAAGAACCGCAAGGCCGAACACAAAAGGCCCCGAGCGCGCAAGTCCTCCGCCACGAGCGCCGCCGAAAGGGAGGGAACCTGCACATGGAGCTGAATAACGCCCACATCGCGGGGAAGGGCAGGGGCAAACAAGCACTCATTCAGGTACTCAAGTTCACCCCCCAGGAAAACCTGAAGCACCGTGGAAGCTTCCCGCCACTCCAGCGTGCGGGAACGACAGAAGGAATGCCAGGAATCCAGACCAAACAAGGGGCAGTCTGCTAGCCAGGATGACTCCGGAACCTCGTAACGGAGCCAGAAAGGGAACGAAGTCCCAAACCTGAACGTGGACGGATCCATTTCCGAGGCATAATCCGGGTCACGCAGGAGGTAAGCTGCAAAGGCCGCTCGCACCACACCAGGTTGGATGCGATAAGCCGAAAACCTCCGGAAGGACGGAACCGACGTACCCGGGGGAACACGGAACCGTACCCGGGGAGGGGCCGACACCAAATCCAACTCGTACGCAGAGGGGGGGAAAGAAAACCCCACTCCTTGTAACAATAAGCCCCGCTCAGTGGGAAGAAAAACCCAGGCGGGGTCCAGCGGGGCCCAAGGCCCCCAAGTCAGCCCCTCCCCAGCCTCGAGGTCCGTCACCACAGGACCCGAGGCCGAGTCCTCTCCCCAAGCCCCGACCCCACAAGACAAGGACGGAGCAGCCGGAAAAGCTGGAGGAAGGGGGGCCCACTGGTCAGACCCTGAAGCTTCGGCCGGGAGACAAGACTCGAATGCCTCTGCCGCCCCCCCGGAAGGGGCAACCCCCGAAGCTGCCCGAGTCTCGAGATCAAGTAACCCCTGCTCCGACCCCGAAACCCTCAGACGCTTCGGGGCCGGAAGCAGGGGCGGGGGACCAGAACGAACAGAAGGGGAAGGACGAGGAGGTGCGGACTGAACCAGGATCGAAGCGACCCCCACCCCCAAGTCCGGGTCTCGAAAAGCAAAGCGGGGCAGCCCCGGGGCATCCGGGGAAGCAACCAACCGAGCGCGTTGCAACAGACGAAACCTAGACTGCAACGCACGTGCCGCCTGTACCCGAATAGAATCATCAGAGGATTGGGTAAATTGAGTCACAAGCAAGCAGCAACACTCACAGGACTCAGGGTCGAAAGTATCACCGACCCAACAGGCAGCGTGGCAGAGGCAAAAACAATGAGGGTCACCCTGAGACAAGGGGACCGAGCAACCCTCAAACTCGCACACAGCGAGTGGGGACCCGGGGTCACATCCATCGGACCCACGCGCCCCCTAGGGGATTCCCAGGGTCCTGAGCGTTTACTTTAAGAGGACTCGCGCTCAGGTAGTCCCAGGCAGGGTGCTGCAAACCGGCGCCCAAAACTACCAAGCAAACTTCTAAAGCTGAACCCCAGGGACGTGTACACTCACGGGGACCTAGCAGGGGGCGCCACCGAGGAGAACAGTGGAAGGGCAAAAACAAACTGAATAAAATGACAGAACCCCCCACCAGGCAAAAACAAAAAGAAAAACAAAACCCCGCAAGAGGACAGCGAACCCCAAGGAACAGAGCCGGCCGCGATGTCGGGAATTACAAGCTGAGCAGCACCCTGCGCCCCTACCAGTGCAAACTGCCTCTTACCTGCCGGTAACAAGGGAGAACAGAACACCCAAGAGCCCAACAGGCGGCCGAAAAACCGAAAGGTAAAACGGACCAGCAGAGGCAGACCCCGAGGAGCCTGTGGAAGGTGGCCCCAAGCCCCAAGGGCAGTACTTACAGGGCACCTAGGGAAGGCAGCCCTAGGCGCATGCAGCCCGAGTACTGAAGATAACTCCTGGCTCTCGCACCCACAAAACTAACACCACACTCAAAGCACAGTGCAGTAGCGACACCGGAGCCAGAGCACACGACCATCGCCTATAGCATCAGCCTCAAGAACTGAGGTGTGGGTAGCCGGCGCGGGGGGTCTGGGGCTCCCCCTTCCCCCTCCCGGGGAGGGGGGAGCTGCGCAGACAGCGGCGCGGCAGTGTGTGACGTCACACTAATTTGCTTGTTTTCGGTTGGGGAGTTCTATCCACTAGTTCGGTATTAGGTAGCAATTTTAACCAGAATAGGGGTTTGTTTTGGGGCGCTTACCTTTCTGGGTGCCTGTTCCGGTCGATGGCAGACATAGAATGCTTCCAACTACACGGGGGCTTCTATAGGCCATTGCTCCCCTTGCCTCTCTGAGGGGGCCCGGTTCTGGCCGTGGTCCCCGGTAGGCCTAAGAACTCCATACACATGACTGATGCCAAAGTCTGACATTAGCATATCAGCCTGGGATAGCTCCGGGGAGCCGACGGGGCTCCCCCCAGAAAAACTAAGAAAAAATCAGAGATATTAAGATAATTAGGTAACAACATCTTTGTGGCAACTCCCGCCTGACAGCTGAAGCAAAGCAGACCGCCTCGGATGCTTGCTCTGTCAACGCCTCTTTCTTGTGGGAGCCCCATCGGCTCCCCGAGCTATCCAGGCTGAATGGATATGTATAACTTTCTGACATCAGTCAAAGTGCTTGGAGTTCTTTCTTCCGGGGACCACGAGCCAGAACCTGGCCCCTCCCCCTTAGAGAGGCACGAGGAGCAATGGCCTATAGAAACCCTTCTGTGGTTGGGAGCATTCTGTCTGTCATTGACCTGGATAGGCACCCAGAAAGGAAGGCGCCCCAAAACAAACCCTATTCTGGTGAAAATATTGCTACCGAAAGCCGAACAATTGAACCCCCCCCCACTCCCGGGAGGGGGAAGGGGGACCCCAGACCCTCCACACCGGCGATCCGACCAGCAGTTCTTGGCTGATGTGATTACTGGCCGGTCGGGTGCCTCTGGCTCCAGTTTTGTTTCAGTTCTGTGCCTTGTGGTGTGGGCTGTCTCTACAGGTTGTGTGTGAGCCAGGAGAGAGATTCCATGGTACTTGGGCTGCATGCGCCTAGGACTCTCTTCCCTAGGTGCCCTGTAAGTACTGCCCTTGGGCCACCTTCCACAAGTCACCATGAGATCTACCTCTGCTGGGTACTTGGCCGCCCTTGGAGTCAGCTGGTGATTTGTCGCCCTTGTCTCTGGGTAGGAGGTAGTTTTCATCACTGGTAGGGGCACGGGGTACTGCACAGCTAGTTTTCACCAATAACAGTGGCCGGCTCTGTTTCACCTGGGTAAGTTGTCCTCTTGCAGGGTTTTTTCTTTTGCTTTTGTTTTTGCCTGGAAGGAGAGTCTGCCTTTGTGGTCCCCCTTTGCTGTTCTCGGGGTATTTATATATATATTTTCTGTTTGATGATATTCCCTGCTTGGCCCCATGAGTGGACACGTTCTGGGGGTTCAGCTTTTAGAAGTTTGTTTGGTAGACTTGGCGTCGGTTTGCAGTATCCTGCCAGGGCTTCCCTTAGCATGTAACCATGGCTCAAGGCCCTGGAAAACCCCACGGGGGGCTACGTGGTCCGATGGATGTGACCCCTGAAGCCCCCCTCACGTCTTGCGAGTTCGAATGTTGTTCTGTCCCCTTTTCTCAGGGTGACACTCACCAGTTGTGCTTCCACCATGCTGCCTGTTGGGTCGGTGTTTCTTTTGACCCGGAGTCATGTGACGCGTGTTGTCTGTGAGTGCTCCGTTCACCAAAGTCACCGATCATGATATGCGGGTACAGGCAGCTGCGGCGTTGCATGCTAGGTTTAGGTTGCTGCAATGCTCAGTAGGGTAATATGAGACAAATCATAAATTGATTTTGAGAAACGGTTGGGCAGTGTCGTGCCGACTCTACTTCTGGGGCGGATTCGTGCAAAAACGGATTTAAGCGGTTGGGTTACGGCACGCTCGGCGCGCACATGGCTAGATGGTGGGGTGGGGTGGTGGTCCGTTTCCCCCAGGGATCCCCCCACCCACCTCCCAGGACGAGCCTGAGCGACTCGTGCCCGAACCCAACCGGTTTTTTCACAATTTGTCCCAAGGCTCTGGCGTGAGTACTAGGCGTCAATAGGGGGGTCCCTACTAATGAATGGTACAGAGGATGAATGTTCAATAGATTAAAAAAAAAAAACTGGTGAAAGGAATATAAACCTTAATTTGGAGTATTTTAATTTAATAGCGTATGTGTGTGCGAGTGTTTTTATGTAAATACAATATATCTGTTTCTAATTCCTGCTGGGAGGTGTATCTGAAAAAAAGGGTTTCTCAACCTATATTTGGTAAGGTTTCAATAATCAGGTAAAAATAGTCAGGTAAAAAAATAAATGGGAACAAAGACTAGTTATATTTGTGCTAGTTTCCCCAGATATATGTCCCATTTTCTTTCAATTTTGTTCCAGAGAAAACATCTAGTCAGTGGTAGCCTGAGGCCAAATTGGGTCTCCAGAAGAAAAATTCACCCAGCGTCGCAGGGGTGTCACGTGACCTGACGTCATCAATAGGGTCCCCTACCTACGAGTGACCCAGTGGGGTCAAACATACAGAGAATGTTTATCATATTGAAATCGTTCCCCAAACCAGAATCACATCACCATAGCAAAGCTTACATCACTTTATGTAATTATAAAAAAATCATCAATAGGGGATTTAATGAACAAACAGGATGTTTAAGGGTCAACTGCGATAAACTGTCGTTATTTGAACATGCAGTCAATTGGATTTTTTTGCAATACAAAACATAGCAATGCTGCATTTTCTATAGTTCCAAGCGCTTTATATTTATATTTGCAGAGGTTTGAATTTATTTTTAATATGGAAATATGCCACAAAACAAATGTTAACCTTTGAAATAAAAATTTAGAAAGCATTGGGTTAGAGTTATGCAATTTTTAGAATTATACACGATTTCCCCAGTAGCATCAGCCATTTCGTGAGGGGCAGAGTCCCAACCTCAATATCTTAACACTTGTAAAGATTAATTAACTCTTTAGTGTTCAATTAATAAAAGTTTAATTCCTTGTATAATATATATATGTTCTGTATTAAGCTATATTTTTTGGCATCACAACAAATCACATATGTTATTGTCGAGGGTCCCAATATATTTGCCATTTCTCTCATTGATATAATCACCGAAGCTACATATATATTTCTGAAATTCTATCCCCAAGATTCCGTAAGTACAATTATAACAGTTATCTCAACAATAGTATTTCTTAAGCCATTGGAATAAGGGACAGCATAAAGAAAACCGTCCTATGGCAGGTTATAATAACTTATGGAACCACCTACCTGCCGAAGCCGAAAAATCAGCCAAATAAACTCTTCTGAGCTTTTAGAAAAAAAAAGCAGAAAGGATCATCAGGGCAAAATGGAGAGACCTCGGACAAGCCACCGGCTTCCTGCCCTCGTCGAAGCTACCTACTAGCATTTGCAGTCACAAAAATTAATAAAAAAACCAAAAAAAATCATGTTTTGTGCGGAACTGCCTACCCGC